>NC_060154.1:26272570-26406422 GCF_021292245.1 Micropterus dolomieu
CGCTTTTCCCCCCCCCCCCCCCCTCCCTCTTGAAATGCATGTCGTCAGATTCTCCTGCTCTGTGCTGCTGTGTGTGTCCCCTCTCTGTGTGGGTGTGCTGCAGTGGTTACAGCGTCTCCCAAGACCAAGACATGACTTGGAAAAACAGAGGCTGCTGTCACAAGACTGCGTGACAAACCAAACATTCAGACAGTATTCAGAGTCAGATCTGTGAGATCTCTCTCTGTGGAGGTCAGGAGTAAACTCCCTCTGACGTCACAAAGTTTCCCATCTTTCCCATAACCTCCCCTATTTTTACAGCAGTTTTGACTAAATCTAAAATACAGTAGAATAAACTGGATGTGCCTATTTTTGATATGTGTTTGTATTGTTTCAATGCTTCTGATTATTCTCATCCTGTTTCCTCCATCAGTCATCATCAATTTAAAACCTGACAGCAAAAGGCGTGACTGCCTGGTCTGAGTATTTGCAAGTGCAGTTAGTGTCTGGACATTTATTTACCTTTAACAAACACTTAAAGCAGGAGCAGGTGGGGAGCGTGCTTCTGTTTGCCATGGCCTTGTGTTTGGCCTTATGCACATGGCACCCAGTCACCATGCTACTCAATGTAGTATATGTGTAGTTATTTGTTATATGTCGGGAATATGTGGGACTTTATTGTGGCACTCATCTGTGGTCTAGTAGTAGGGGTCGTGATCTGAAGTGATTAGGTGATTCATTGATTTGCCCAGTGGTTCCCTAGCTGTGGTCGGGAAGTCACAAAGGGGTCACAAGATGAATCTAATAAGGGGTCAGGAGATGATCAGCAAGTTAAGAAAGAAGAACATAAACGTTCTGTTGCATAAAATTATGTGTACTTTGGGAGATGACTGATTGTTTTTTCTTTGGGAACCACGGAAATCTGAGTTTTGGACTGTTGATTGGAAACAAGGCATTTGAAGACATCACCTCTGTCTCTTAGGAAGTTTTAGATTTTAGTGAGAGTTATCCTTTCCTACATTTGTGGATAATATCCCAGTCTGAGAGTTGTGTCACAAATAAAGCCTAGGAAGAAATGGTAAATGATCATTTAGTCATTTAGATCAGCCTACATGCAAATCAAAAAATAACGTTGCATGTTTAGAATTTGACAAAAATGTGTGAAATGCAAAGGGAGTTGATTGAATTTTAGGCATTGTTGAAGTCTTTTGACCAAAAAGAACATATTTTGACAATTTATTATTAGCATTAGAACACAGAGGGCACGTGCAGCTAGTATCTTTATAGAAATCGTTGGTAAGCCACTCAGATAAAGGCTTTATCGAGTATTTTGAGAAAGTGGAAGTACCTCTGTGTTTCCTACTAATTTAAATTCTCAGCATGTGTCTCAGTGCTGGTGGCGTTTGGCCTGAAGTTAATGCCTTTGCAACCAAACTGAGGTTAAGATCTGGTGATGTGAGTTTGTCCTGAGTGCCTGCATGCAGAGAGGAGAGCTGCTGTCTCCTGAGGAATGTGGTGCAGAATGCCTCAGCTACTCTCTCCGGGCCGTCCCTTCATTGTATGCATACTTCGCCAGTCTGCATCGTGAGCATACTGTGGTGGAAGGGGTCACTGCCGCTGGACCCCCCTTTTGTCTGCGCCAATTGATGGTGATGGTTCACAGCTCGCTGATATCTGGAGATTAGTAGAGTTAGTGATGTATCCACACGGCTAAAAAAATCATTACACTTTGGCAGTCCTTTATTGTTGATGTTGAATCCCAGCCAATTCAAACTTTAAAGAAGGAGGTTTAAGAACAGATTTATTAAGATCACTTTTTAAAAATAGGTTTAAAGAGTTTGCCCTTGTATTTGTATTCAGTTAAATGAAAAGCATGTAGGCTAACCGGTCGCTAACTGTGTGTTGACTGTGTAAACATGTAACTCTGGGCTACACACACACTGGTTAGTCTAAAATCTGTCAAGGAAGAAAGTGTCCGGTTTCACAATGTACGCTAAATAACACACCTTGAGCGTATGTTGCCATGTTGTATTTATGTATGTTTACATGTGTATATTGTATATTTATCTAACCGTATAGATCACTTAGCAAAACTAAATTTTATATGGGCACACAACTTTGCCACCCTTCAAAGGCACAGAGCCGTAAATACACAAAATATGATGCTCAAGAAAAAAGGCTTCAAAACATAAATATATGAAATGTTTTACTTTACAATTTAATACAATTTGGTAATATAGCTTTAACAAACCAAATCGTGAATTCCACTGGAGTCAAAAGCTGAGACAGTGGTTACTGCTGCCCGGCTAGGCTAGTGGACTTTTTAGCAGCACTAGTTTAGCAGGTTTTTTTCCCATAATTTCTCCAATTTGTTGCCAAAATCAGTTACTGGTCTCAACAAAACTTTATACTAAATGTGTTTTAGCTTCATAGGGCATTTGTAGCCAGTGCGTTGTTTTAAAAATATTTTAGTCAGTTTGTCCGGGTTCATTCATTCATTGAGGATATTAGTGCGTGAAAAGTCTCCAGGCTTGAAACACAGTTTATTAAGACTGCGCTCTTTGACAATTTGTTATTTCCTCAGCTTTCCTTCAGAATTATCAACTGTTTGGTCTCCTGACCACCCGGACTGATCTGCTCCTTGCCTGAGGAGCACTGAACTTAACACCTTTTGTAACCTTGTAAAATGCACAAGCTTATAAATCCGCCAATCATTTCAAGCCAGATAAAGCTCTGCCTCTATTGGTGAACCTGCAGTATCCTTTAATTGTGTTCTTTTTATGTATACAACAGCTGAAAGTTTGGCGTTGAGTGCTCTATTAAGTTTTTAAAAACATACATACTGATAATACTAACACACATTCAAAGATTTGGCTTTAGTAATGTATCCATTTGATATGAACAGTTTATAAAAATCGTATGTCGCAGCAAATAATTGTTACCTAATAAAGCAGTTAGACGCATAAAAATTTGAGATATTGGCCTGCACGAACAATTTAAGTGCATCATAGAAATGTATGAACATACCCTGTCTGTATTTATTCCTCATTGATTGTTTTTGTGTGTGCTGTGAAACTAGAGGTTTTTTTTGTGATTTTGAAATGATCACCCTGGATAATTGTTAAAAGAGCAACAGGTAATACTTTGGTCCAAAACACAAGACTAGAACAAGGTGCACTTGTGCTTAAGGGTGCTGGGTTAGAGAATATTCTTTAGTATGAATGTTTACTTTTTGCTTCTTTCCCCTTGATTTACATTGAAAACACCTTTTATAAACATGATTAATGGCGCAGAGCTCCCTGTAGGCCCGTTAATGCTAAAAAGAAAAAATACATAACGTGGGAGACAAAAAACCCGACTTCTGTAAGACTATGTAAAATGCAATTAACATAGATACTGTAATGTAATGTTGTTGTTTCTTAAGCTGATATTAAAGTGCACATGCGCATTCCTTGGGGTTTCTATTGCACTGAATAGATTTTAAATCATTTCAGGATCACCAAACCGCTGACGTTTGCCGACTGTGTTGGAGATGAACTGCCTCTCGGGTGGGAGGAAGTTTATGACCAGCAAGTGGGAGTTTACTACATCGACCACATCAACAGTAAGTACATTCCCACTTGTCTCCAAGCACTGAATGAATTTAAGAAATGTACATAAACACAGAGCTCACTGACAGCTGAGGCTTTTGTGTCTCAAATAAGGTACCACAGGACCTTCTTGCTTTTCTGATTAATATTATCACGTCTTTATAGGATTATGTGCTTTTAAGTCACTTGTGTTATGTCCTGTTGTCAGAGACCACCCAGATTGAGAACCCGCGGACCCAGTGGCGACAGGAGCAGGAGCGCATGCTGAAGGAGTACCTTGTGGTGGCCCAGGAGGCCCTCAAAGCCAAGAAGGAGATGTACCTGGTCAAGCAGCAGCGTCTGGAGCTGGCTCAGCAGGAAATGTTGCTCTTCCACGAGCTCTCTGAGGACAACCGCTCCATCACCAGCAGTAAGGCAACACTAAATCGTCATGCTTACTCTCCTGCCACTCAACCCCGTGTTTTATGATATAAAAAAATATGCCCGCATGGAAAGAAAAGGATGAGAGATGTGTGAACTGGAGGGCTCCCTGACAACAAAAAACCTGACCTGAGCTGACATAATTATGTTGGCTCGACATGCTATATTGCTGATGTCCCTTCAGGAACTGGTGGGGGTGCAGATCTATAGAAGATCTTTCAAATCCCCATTCCTGGTTCACCCAGCCGCCCTTTTAACCACTTCCACCCAGTTTAACCTCCGACTCCAGCCAGCTGTCACGCACAAAGCGTCCAGGGGGGCGTCCACAGAGAGCAAAGGCTGTGAGACGACACCGGCTCCTCCTTCAACTCTTAGCTTTACAAGTTAACTTCAAAATCATCCCTATCAACTAACTGCTGTGTCCTTTGTTTTTCTGTGTTCACAGCGCTATCCGGCTCGTCCTCAAACGCGAAATACGATCCTGACCAAATAAAAGTGGAAATAGCTTGTAGGCGAGAGCGGGTAAGTCATTATCTTAGGAGAACAATGGCTGAGGGGCCCTTTTGGGCAGAAAAGGGGGCTGGGGTGTGGCCCCTACAGGATACTGTGGCTCTGGCCCGGGGCCTCAAGAGGATGAGGATGAGATCATCATCAAAAGGTCAGGCAGAGGCTAGGTCATTGACTCACAGGTCCAAGTTGGACATTTCTCTGAGATCAGTCACATGGGTGAGGGTGTTTCCTGGATCGGGGACATTTTAACCTCAAGTGTTGTACTGAAAAGATGAGGACAACGTAATTTTAATGTTCCAATACAAATTCCAGTCAGAGATTATTCATTGAATTAATGTTGTTAACTGTAAAAATTCAAAGAGAGCTGTTGTGCAAATGTACGTATTTGACGTATATGTTTTTGAGGACTGTATGACACAGTAATGTTACGATTGTCCCTTATCAACTAATGATGACCAGTTGTTAAGTTTCCTGATCGACTTGCCATTCCCTGGCTACACCCACAAATTAACATGTGTCAAAGGGATTTATGGCCAGTCATGTTTCCAATAAAAATCACTGCCCAATATTTTTTTATTTCTGTAAATGTCACTGTAATCTTTAGTGAACGTTGTTCATTTTAGGGCTGGCTGAAATCAATATTAATTTCTTGGTCCCCAGAGGATGAATAACTTGATACACTGGCTTTTGATTTAGCGCCATCATCAGTTCAAAATTTCAGTTTCTCCAAGATTTTAGTTCATGACCTACCTGTAAAACTATTCCCATCAGCCTCAACTGTACTTTGAGTTTAGTGCTAATAAACTAATGTTCGCGTGCTAACATGCTAAACTAGAAAACTAAAGACGGGGACCACGGTAGACATTACCTATTCCATTGTCATTGGGAGCATGTTTCTTATAGCTTGGAATCGTTATTTAATTCACAGACTATTTATGAACATGTCATCACAATGCACTTCTACTGAGTGCACTTCTAAGTAGTACTGGGCTTTCATAATGTTGGCGGACAAGAAGGTAGTGACACAAAAACAAAAAACAAAAAAACAGTCAAAATCAAAGCAGCAGAGGCTGAGATATCCTGATTTTCAATCCGTAGTCTGGGTAAAGCCCCTAAAAACACTGGATGCTACATATAATATACCATAATGCAACTCAGCAGCACCGTTCATCAGATCTTCCCTGCCTGGTAAATCATCAGGGTGATAACAGTCACAGATATAATCTTAAGTATTTTTCCAAAACTAAGCCCTAATCAGACATCCTTTTCAGGAGAGAAAGCCTAAGTACATGAACCACTGTGCGTGCGGATATGCGCGCATACACACGCGTGCACGTGTGTGTCTGTATAAACACAGCAGAGCATTCCTGTATGTGAATAGTCATGACGAGGCAGTTTTAGCCGGTGTTGGTGGTGAGAGAAGCCCATTGTGTGCCATGGTAACCCGGTGCTTGGCCTTGTGTCATCAGCTCTCCAGACTGAAGCAGGAGCTGGCCCAGGTGAAGCAAGAGCTGCAGTATAAGGAAATGGGAGTGGAGACCCTGCAAGAGTGAGTGTTCCTCTGCCTCTGTGTCCCAGGCCCACCCTTCCTCCCACGGCCACCCTTCTCCTTCCTACAACACTTGGCCCTGCTGCTCCCCACCCAGCGCCCTTTTCCCTTTTTCCCTTGTCCTCTATCTTCAACTTCACACACACCACAAACTCGCTTTCACCTCTTTTTCCTCTCTGCATGTCCCCTTGTGTTCAAACTAAATATTTCACAGCAGGATTTCATATTCAGAATATCCCTTTTTCATTTCTGGTTCTCTTTAACATCACAATAATAGTTATAAAAATAGAATTACTTTATTAAACATTATTCAGTTCAACTACATCGGAAAGGGTGCAACAAACACTTTGACTCATGTAGAAAATGAGAGGATTTTCAAAGAACAAGAAGGAGGATACTCTTCCTTGGCTTGTGTTTTAGAGGCAGTTTCCCATTTTCCTTTAGTTTGTGTTGGTATTTAAACACATACACATAGTGTCTTTTGTGCTGGAAACATTTCTGAGCAGTCCCAAATTTCATGTTAGAAGTAGAAGCTCCACCTCTCGGGAGGGGGGAAAAAAAAGAGAGCGTTTGAGAAAAGGCAAATGGAGGGAGTTTTTGATGGAAAAGGGGACTCCACCTCAGGAAGAGGATGCACCAGTGGAGTGCAGGGAGCCAAGGCTCAGCCTGGAGAGGAAGTTCCTCCATGTAGAGGGGAGGGAGGGGAGGACGGGGGGAGAGAGAGAGAGAGAGAGAGGGAGGAAGGGGGGTGTGCTTGAGAGCATTTTCAAAAACACAGGGATATCTGGCAGCAAATTCCTCTGCACTTCCTGAGTCCTGGCAGAGTCCCTTATCTCTTAGATAATACACAACTCGAGTGATTCCCACAATAGCCAGGAGAATACACAGCTTGCAGAAAACATGGACACATCCTCCTCTTGAGTTTTTGCCTGTGTGTGTGTGTGTGTGTGTGTGTGTGTGTGTGTGTGTGTGTGTGTGTGTGTGTGTGTTTACGTGCTCGTATACATGTTTGTGCCTTTGTTTGCCTGTGCTTGTGTGTGCGTCCGATTGTTTCTTTTGCCCAGTAGGGTTGAGCCCAGGAGGAACCCTACGGCTGTTTTGTTTTCCCAGTCTCAGCTGTTGTCAGCAATGTAGCTAATTGTTCTCTACGCCATGTCGCCTCAGATAAAGTAAACAAACAGCTTCTGACGTAGAAAATGACCCCCTCATCACTACCCGCCTGAAAGGAGTTAAAGTCAGGAGTTTATCTCTTTTGGACAGTTTGGCGTACAAGTATCTTTTTCTGCTCATCTGTATTCTGCCTTATCTTGACAAATTTCCCAAATGTTCAGACACTACACGTGTTTTCCCTGTGCAGGTGGTTTTAAGGACTTAATCAACCTACAACCTATTGCTTAAGAATATGTGAGCATATTAGCTTCTCTGCAGTACACAGGGTGCGGGGGGGTGTCAGTACAGGCAGGCACTGAGGGGTGGTAGTGCCTTTTTTTTTTTTTTTTGCTAAGCATATAAACTCCCAGGCCCTGCCAATGGGGTGGGGGGGAACAAAGCGGAGCTTGTTTTGGGAGGAAGGGCAGGGTCGGGTGGATGAACAGTACCTGCTGTTGAAGGAGAGTGAAGGAAGCGGGCTGTGGTGAGAGCGGGGCCCACGTGCCAGCCCCAGTGATGCAGGAGGCACCGTGCCGTACTCCTCCAGCTCCCAGCCAGCAAACCAACCAAACCCCCTCCTCAAACCACACTGAAGAATACCATTCTCTTCAAAGCAGAAGAGCAGATTTGTTTTATTCATCATGTGTTGGCAGGGATTCTGAATCAGTCTGTTTTTGTTATTTTATAAGCTACAGAGACGTTAATCAAACAGTCTGTGGAAGGATATTTTTCTCTTTAAATATTAAGTGTCTTGAGTAGCTTGTAGCTATGATTTCCCCCTTCAAAGAGGGAGTCTTTGAATACAGCACTTTAAAGGCTGAAACAATATCTCAGCATGCGAAAACAAACAGAGATTAGCATTTACACTGGCCTGTCACATGCAGTGTCAGTATTTCATAACTGACCACAGTCTAAAAAAAAAACACTTGAGTGGATGTGAATGTTCCCTCCCACGCAAAAATACTTCAGATGTTCATCTGATGATTTTCTTTGTGACTTATTTTCCACTGAGCCATTTCCAACATTAAGCCCCCACCCTGTCGCTAGTAAGTGAGCGAGAAATGTCATTCTTAATTTGAAACTACTTGATCGTTGTGTATGATGGTGTGTTCACTGTTATAATAGTTTTTTTTTCTGCTATACCTTTTTAGCTAAGAAATTTCTCTAGGATTGGAAAAAAGTAAATAACATTACAACTAAGCTCTTATTGACGCCACATGATCATAGTTTCGTGCTTCGACACATTTTTTTACCAGTGTTCTCTTCCTTCCCCCACATTTTATGTATTTTTCCCGACACGTCACAAAGTAAGTCAAAAACGTATCTGCTGTGCTAAAGGAACATCATCAAAATGTAATAACTTCCCCACAATTATGTTATAAAATGTTATAGCAAATTCCCAAATCTGCTAATCCATTGTAGCACATCCACTTCTAATATTGAACCTTATTGAAGCCCAGAACTGACAAAATGTGTTTTTATCAACTGATTGGAGGAAGATCCATAGAACTCAACCTAGATAAGAATAAAATACAGATTCTAACAAAAGGAAAAGCAAGACAAAATAAACTAAGGAAAGAAAGGGGAGGAGGGAGGAAAACATGTTGGCAAATGAACAGACTGTGGACTATAATATTGCTTGATTAACGCTCGGGTGTGACTCTTTCTTGCTATCTCAGTCCCCAAAACAAAAGGACATCAAGCAGTTTTTAATACCTGAGTGTCAAAACTCAGTGCCCAAGCAGGCATCTTGACATCTTTTGTCTGTGTCGCAGGATTGACAGGAAGATGTCCTGCAGTCAGACAAACTACAAGCTGGACGAGGCGCAAGCCATCTTCAACGAGCTGCGTAGCATCAAGAAGGCCATCAGCACAGGCGAGAAGGAGAGGCAGGACCTCATCCAGGTATCTGATGTACCTCTTCTTCTTGTTGGAGTATTCTTTGCTGACCTCTAGTGTCTGTTAATCTCTTCTGTTGTGCTGCTTCTCATCATTGTCTTTAAATAATGGACATTTCCAGACACATGAATCACCGCCACCCTTGAGTTTGTCACCAAAGCAAAAAATGTAATTGAGTATCTAATGAATAATAGATGATGATTCAGTGTGATTGTCGGGCCACATTTGCAGAGGCATTTCCTGGCAGTGTCACAATCTATTTCTGAACACATACTGAAGTCAATGGACACACCTTTAAATGCTTAAATAATTTGAAATGAGAAACATGGCTTTGACTATTTACTTTGTGATTTTTGGTCACATTTTAATGTTATTTTTACAACAATTATCAGGTGATATTGGTCAAATCTCATTATATTATTATGGAAAGGATTCCATCTTTTTGATCTGTTTTGTCGCTGATCGGTATTTCTTCCCACAGAGCCTGGCGAAGCTGACACTGAACTTCCAAAGCAGCTTGTCTATCGGCGACTCGGCCAGCGAGGTGCCGAACAGCATTGGAACCGTGGGTTACTCGTGCAATCTGCAGCAGTACTGTGACACTGGCTGTCAGACGGACATCATGGGAGAGGTATGAGACACGGCTACTCCTCCCTGTCTCCCCCTGAAACAAAGGTCTTCAGACTGTGAGGGACAGTAGAAGGGGCTGTGCGGAGATAGAGACATGAGTCGTGGGCCACAATTAGCATCAACATTTTTAGGGCTGCACGATTTGGAGAAAAAGTATTTTGTATTTTATATTGCGATTATGGAATGGAACAAATGGTACTATGGGTCTGCTTGCTTGATTATCAAGGAAAATGCACAAAATACTGACATTTTGAAATGTGTAGTTCTCAACTTGAAGAAAGTTAAACAATATTTATAACAATAACTAGTCAAACAGATTTAAAACCGAACAAGGGGAGCGTGTTGCTCTACAGAGGAGGTGGCTAGAAGCAGCACATATTAGCATCCTGGCACAGGACCCTGGAGGAGGAACTGTACCAGAGTGTATGAAATAAATTAGTATAATGTTTAGTTAATAGTATACTGCTAGTATAACGTTAAATACTACATTCATTATAATCTCATATAATAGTATACTTTTTACCACTATTTGAATACTATATCCAGTTATAGCTGTTTAATTTCTGTGGGTTGTTTTTATTCATTAAATCCTTGTGCAGGATAAAGGCTCCACATTGGTCTCTAATTTGTTAATGCTAAGTCCTAACTTGTCAATAATCTTATATTGTTCAACATTGTAAAGTTTGCTGTAGTACGTGAAACTTTTTTTAATGTCCCACCCCATCCAGGCTGTGATTGGTCAGTTGAGAAAAGTGACTGAGAAGCAACATTGAACATGTTGTGAACAACTAAGGGCACCGATACAGCTAACGTTAATTAGCCAGCGAGCCAAACCCAAACCTTCCTCATCTTCTCCCAGTTTTCTTCTGTCATACCTCTTCAGCTGCTGCTGACGTCTCTCTGTCAAAGAGCGGTGGCGAGTCCGACTATGTTTTAAACAATTAGCAGCTTGGCAGGGAGGGGGGTTACTGTAGGTTGTTGTCTTAAGTTACTGGCACACTGCTCTTAAATCATATCATCCAGGGATAGGGTGTGTACATCCATGGGTACATTGCAAACAGGAACTGCTAATAGCTAATTCGGCATACTTTTGATGTGTCTAATTTTCAAAAAAAAGTTAAAAAATAAAGGGTTCAAGTGGGAGTTCATGGGGATGTTGTTGACACACTTTATTTGTTTATTCATATATTTGGATGTCCATTAGCTGCCACTAATGCAGCAGCTTCCTGTGGTCCACATGCAACAAAGACAAAATATACATAAAATACAACAAACATAACATCCGACATACAAATTATACATACAGTACATCTAAAAAAGAGACCTACAATGCTTTATAAAAAAGTATCACTGTGTGTATAAATGTTCCCGCAAACTACTGTCAACCAAAAAGCATCCACACAATAATACAACAAGCCATTCACCTCGGCTCATCAATGTTTGAATTATTGTTAAACAGTTTTTTAGTAGTCTTTTAAAACTGGCCTTACAGCGTGCTCACACAATAAAAACTGTTAAGGTATTCCACATTTTGATGGCTGTATACATTACAGATCTGCACACCACATCAGTCCTGGGTATTTGCATGACTAGATAATCCTTAGTAGCCTGCTGAGTATAGTAAGTATGTTGGTTTCTCACATACTTTATTTTTGAGTAAAGGCAAGTTGGTTATTTTCTTTAACAAATATTCCTAAAGAATTTAATAATGTTGCATACCGTCCTCTCTTCCACTCTAAGCCAGGAGAGGCATGCACACGGTCTGGGCTCAGCCTGACACCAGATGGGCAGGCCAGTGCGAGTCTTTATTTAGAGCTATTTGTAGCTGAAACAGATCTTTTTTTTTGGCCCGACTTGACCAAACAGTAATCAAGGTGGGATAAAACTAATGCCTGTAAGAACAGCTTTCTAATGGCAGATGTAAGAAAAAGGGAATATTTTTCTCCCATGTTTACTGTCTATCTAGTGTGACAGCAAGCAAATTTACCTCTTAAACGTGTTCATTGTTTGAGGCTTTGAGTGACAGGCAGGGCTGATGATCGCTGTTAGTGTCTAGCCCTGAGCAAGATACTTTTGGTTTTTGCGACATTTAAGACTGTTTTCACAAATCCAGCTCACTACTAGTTGTAATTCAGATTGAAGTGTGTTTCTTAATTTTATTTATACGAGTTGATGCAAAATGAATAGTTGGATCATCTGCGAATAAAGCAGCACTACAGTAAGGCAAGTCATTAGTAAATATAGAGAAGTGAAACTCTTTGAAAACCTCTGCCGTAAAAGAATGATCAGCTGACTAATGGCAAATATTCTGATCACACTTGTTCCTGTAAGCCATGTCTCTATCGCTATGTATATTTCAATCCTTTTATTTGTCATTTTTTCAGTATGGTTCCCAAGATTCCTCGCATTTAGTGGACAAAGTGAGAGTCAACTGGCAGTACGAGGAAGCCAAGAAAAAGTAAGTATGTCTGGTTTGTTTATGAGTCGTAGTATACTATGACGCCGGCATGCAACCCTGACTCACAGGCCCCGTAGGCCCGATCCTCAGGCCCTGTGCGTTGTACAGTGGGAGGGCGTGTTATGAATAGTATTTGCGCCCGGTGGCTGTGGCTACTGAGCGACGTCTGGCCAGCGGAATGAGCTGGGTGGTCACATTCTTCTCTGGCCACGCTGCTGCTGACTGTGTGCTGCCTTTGTGAGCGCAGCCGGAGAGAGCACTGCCCACCGCCTGCCTCGGTGTACACCCTGCTCCTCCGCAAGGTGGTTTAATATACACACTGTTTAGTTAAATATATCCCAGCTCACCTTATAGCACTAAATTATACGTTGGCAAAATCAACATTGACAAAAGCCTGCATTTCTGTTAGCTTATGAATTCAGCACAAGTATGTCCGTGTGTTATCTAATTATTAATGCACCTCTGCTTGGACTGTGTATGTTCCAGCAGTGTGATGAAAGCTGCAGCAGAGTCACTGTGTTATTACGCTGGCTCCATGCACACTTTTTTAAAACAAGATTCATGTTGCTGTGGTGACCCAGCAACAGCAATGCCAACCATGACATCAGGGAGGGAGGGCGAGAGAAAGGAGACCTGTGGAAACTTGCATGCTCTGTCACTGAGTCACTCTGTCTGAAATCCAGCACACATAAACACTGTTATTTCATCAGAGCTGAGGACTCTGAGATCCCACTTAAGTCTGTCTGAATAAATGTGTTGGTGATACACACCTGTAAGACCACTAGCTGATGCAGCGTTGTGGCTCGGGTAGAAATTACTTTGCTGAACGCTGTCATTATAGTCGCAGCATGAACTGTCTCCTGGGCTCAAATATGTGGTCTTATATGCAGCTGGTTCTGCCATATAGATATAAACACGTGTGCAGAGTACACAAAGGCAGTGCTGAACACTGCAGGGAACTCAGTCAACTCTCATACAAATATTAACAAGTAGCCATGTAAGAAATTGACTTCACGAATGTAGAGTCAAAAGAATGGCCTAATTTCAAGATTAATTTTCATGTAAAATCATGTTTTTTTATGCCAGTGTACCAACATAAACCCTAATTATTACAGCTTTAAATATTTAGATTTTTTGGGAAATACAATTATTTGCTGGGATATTGTGAAGTGTGTGATGTGAGCTGAGGGAGAGGGCTGCAAGAGAAACAATGCGGGATAATGTTTCTTTTTAATAAATATATATATATATATATATATATATACTGAGAGTGACACATCTGGCTTCAGCAAGGTTGATGTAAACAAATGTTTGCAACCAAGTAGTTACAGCTTGTACTGTCCTGCCTCTCACTATAAGTCTGTCAGCCGTACCCATTCTTGACCCAGTGCCAGGTGTAAGGAGAAAATTCAAACTATGCGTTTCGCACTACATTGTTCTGTCCTTGCTGTCTCAGGGTGCAGACTATACAGCACCAGCTAGCACAGCTGGACAGTGAGAGCTGGTCGGGACGGGCTGAGGCGGACCGCGACCGGGACTTCATGCAGCTCCTGCGCGAGAAGGAGGCCCTCCTGCAGGAGATCATCCTCATCAGCAAGCAGCAGCACACTCCAGAGACGCTGCTGCAGCTGGAGGAGGAGCGCTCCAGACTGGAGGAGGAGGTGCAGAGGGCCCACAGCTCCCAGAGCCAGGGAGCCAATCAGAGGTGAGAAAGATGAGTCTCTCAGTACAAGTACTAGGACTGTACAAACTAGAAATGCAACTAACAGTAGCCCATAAAACATAAATGTTTTTCTAACTGGGAAGTTTGTTTGGACAGTCTTATTGTTTTTATGTTTGTGTGCTACCGACATGGTCTATCCTATGAGACCTCTTCTGCCCAATCATCTCATCTACAACAAATATAGCTTTATTATGATTTTGATATGTAAATATGGAAGCCAGTTGGTTTCACATGAATCTACTGCTGCATGGACAGGCCACATATCTTCACCATGCTAAACTGATTAGTTGGAACACTGTAGTCCCTTTTGCATACTGCACTGATTGTAAGCATTTTAAAGTATGTGGTTTGTTCACACTGGAAAGTTAATTAATTATGCTGACAGTATGCATACTATAAACCCTTGATTTTTGGCTGCTGTTCATGTATTGACAGTTTCTAAAGTCACAGTTTATGTTTATTTCTTGTGGAGTATTTTAAAGATTAGTAAAATGTCTCCTTGTGTGTTCACTATGGGGGCATCTTAGTATTGCAGTCATGCTTTTTGTATTGGAGGGTGAATTGGGTGCCACTATAGCCTAGTTTATCCTGCTTTCTGATGTGGACCTGCTGGCTGCTTGATTTTAGAGTGGAGTAAAGATCAAAGCTGGACAGATTCATACATCATTGTTTTGGTTTTTAGGATAGAACAGATATTGCCCTGCAGTATTACCACTCAGTCAAGGACCTGGTGGTGACCAAGTGCTCATTTAACTTGTTTTAACCTAACTGAATTTCTTTTACTTCAATGTGCACCTCATGACAGGATCCTGCAGCAGGAGAAGAGGAACGTTCTGCTGAGACAGCTGGAGGAGGCAACACGCATCACCACCTACCTTCACTCCCAGCTGAAGAGGTGTGGCACACACTCATTCTTCAAGTTTTTAGTTGCTCTTCAGTGCACCTCTGTGTCTTTTCTTATGTGTCTCTTATGTTCTTTATCTCCAGCCTGTCGGCTAGCTCTCTGACGGTGTCGTCCAGCAGCAGCCGCGGCTCTCTAGCCTCTAGTCGGGGCTCCCTGGCGTCCAGCCGAGGCTCCCTCAGCTCCATCAGTTTTAGTGACATCTACGGTCTCCCCCAGTACGAGCGTCACGATGGGGCCGGCGAGCCGCTCGACCCCCACCTACGTTACCTGCTGGCTCCAGAGACCTTGTCCAGAGACTGCTCCATGTTCACTTCCGACCCCCTGACCCAGAGCAAAACCAAACGCTCCCACGACACCCCGCAGTCCCTGGCTTCCCTCTCCTCCCGCTCCTCTCTCTCCTCCCTGTCGCCACCCAGCTCTCCCATGGACACACCCTACCACTCTGCCCCTCAGGACTGCCCTCTCACCCAGATGACGGAGGAATACATGGAGCAGGCAGGCCGCGGCCTGTTAGAGGGGCTGCGGGCCCAGTCCCAACCCCTGTCACACACTGCCATGGTGAGCAGCGAAGATGCGGTCGGCCACACCGCCATGCATCAGCTGGACAGCAAGAGTCACAGAGACAGCGGGGTCCAGGGGGCTTTCACTTCCACAGGCAAGTAAAAGAGGTGTGATCCTTGTCCCAAAGAATGAGGACTACCTGATGATTAAATGGGTTTCTTTTCCACTTTAGGAGTGACTCTGAGGGGAAACAGTGGCAACAGAAGTGGCAGGAGGGCCAGGAGAGTGTCTGCAGGTGTCTCTGAGGATGCTCTGGCCACAGACAGCGGTGTGTTCGAGGCCTGGGGCAGAAGGTGAGAGGAGATCCACCCTCACAACTGCGGAAATAGAACATAAACACCCAGCTCTCTGGTGCAACTGCGCTTCCTAGTGACGGAGGAGAAAACTGCAACACTCAAAATACACACCACTTTCAGCTTTGACAGTTGTTGTATTTGTATCCTCTTGTCCAAGTGGGATTTAATGCCATCACAGTGTCGACATCAGTGTCTGCAAAAAAAAAAAAAAAAAAAAAAGCAAGCACAGAAATAAATTTTTTGAATCTTACTAATGTATGTTAAAATCGGAATCATCTTAAAATGATGTATTAATATCACACTCACATAGAAATTGCTCATAATAGCATCATGGTGTTTTGGGTCACTGGACTATCTTCAGACGATTATACAGAAAGTTTGTGTCCAGTGAGAGAGGAACACAGTTTATTTATTCCTTCGTCGTTCCTCCAACAGGGCAGAGGAGTCTGATGAGATGTCATACATCAAAGAGCTGAGCTCTGTGAGCGAGCCCACCCAGATCCAACTGGGACTTCTGTGAGTAAACTGTTAGTGTGGACTGTACGTGGGTGGCATGGCTACTCTGTGTTAGTATTTAACTCCGTATTCCACTTTCCTCTAAACAGGTGGGAGTCCAGTTCTCAGTGTCTCCGGCTACATCTGCTGCAGCTCAAGAATTTGAACAGGTCCATTGTGAGGGACGGCTATAAAGTGTAAGAACTTTCAGCTCTCATGATTAAAGGAATAGTTTGACAATTCGCCTTCATGTCGAGAGTTGGATGAGAAGAAACAGTCTCTGTGTGTTAAATATTAAGCAAGGAGATGGTTTGTTTAGCTTAGCACAAAGAATGGGAACAAGGGGAAACAGTTAGCCTGGCTCTGTCCAAAGGTGAACCGACCTCTGTCTCTCAACACTGTTGGCAGATTTCCACTCAATGTATTTGTTGGGGCAGGTAAAAGGTTTTTGGCGACTTGTGATAATTTGGGCAAATCATTTGGGTTTTTCCAAATAAAAAGTGAGGATACATTCTAATGAATTAATACATTCTCAGTTAAATAGTTCATACATACACTACATACTATACATCAGATGGCAAAACAATACTCTAAATGGAAATAAAAATTTGAAATAGGCTCTGATTTGACTACTTTTTTAGCTTGCTTGTTTTAGATCCTGTAAAACCACAGGTTGGGATTTTTTATACTTCAGCTTTTGTATTTTTTAAACAAACAAGATATAACGTGTTTATTTGGTGAGCTTTAGAGCTCGGACACCAGACAGAGCCAGGCTAGCTGTTTCCCTGTTTCCAGTCTTTATGCTAAGCTAAGCTAACTGGCTGCTGGCTCCAGCTACATATTTACCAAACAGACGTGAGAGATCTAACTCTCTGCAAGAAAGTGAAAAAACGTTTTTTCAGCAAGGTGGCACGAATTTTTGAAAATAGTCAAATTTTACATAACAAGTACATTAATGTGAACAAAATAATTTCTACACCACATAGCGAAGTGCCTTCAACTCTGATGTAACATTTAGTCAAAAGAAATGCATATAAAAGAAAAAGCTGTCTTTCTTAATTCTAGGCAAGTTGTCAAATTTAAAACGGTGGCTTATTTTTAGAGTAAGGGCAGCTACATGTTCATCATGTTCAGAATCAGCAACTGATGTTTGAAGTGAAGTTATACAAACTGAGGTTCGGACTGAGGACCAATAACACATCACATTTATCTCATTGCTGTTGTCAATAATTAGAAATCTCACATTATGTATATTGTTCCGTTCGTGTCCAGGTATGTGAAGGTGCACTTAATTCCACTGGACGCCAGCAGGGCGTGTGCGTTTTACTGTTGCACGGCGTTGGAGCCGCAGTCCCACATGAGTTTCAACGAAGGCTTCCGCATTCCTGTCCCTGCAAACGCCCTGGCGGTGTGTGCTCTGCAGCTGTCCGTCTGTTCGCTGGGACCTCAGGCTCAAGAGGAACTACTGGTGGGTCTGAAAGGCAGAGTAGCTCCAGACTCTGAAGCTGGCCCTGAAGCAACGCACCCACTGATGCTGGATAATGGATGAATGAAACAGCCGCACCGATTTTGTTCTCTTAAGATAGTTCCATAATGCCAGGCCTTCATCATACATGTTGAACTAAGCTGATCTGTTGATATCAAACTTAAACTAACGACATTTTTCTGTGTGTTCCTGCAGGGTACAGCCCAGGTGAGCCTGGCAGACTGTGAGGGAAGTGCAGAGATGGTTTACCACTGGCTGCGAGTGCAGTTGTTGAGCGGGACAGAGTTGCCCAGGCCTGAACAGAAGAGCCTTGGCCACCGCAGACACCATGACAGCCAGGAAGACGAGCAAAGGCCCAGAGCCATGGTAAACACACATACATATAATTGTCAGGTTAATAACTGCAGTGTCGAGTAGCAGCACGACATAAGTGATCTCAGGTATCAGCCTCAGGGAGATGGAGAGAAGCGTGGCAGGGGTGGATATGTGTTGACCAAAGTGTTTTACAGACGCACTTTAAAATCCAATTAGAGCATTAAGTGAAAAGAAAAGGGTAGATAGGTTTTAGACTGGCCAAGTCAATCAGCTGACCGTAACCCAACAGAGCTGCATTTCACCTCCTTAAGAGGAGACTGAAGGGAGAAACACCCCGAAACAAAGAAGAACTGAAAGAAGCTGCAGTAAAAGCCTGGAATAGCATCACAAATGAAGAATGCAACAGTTTGGTGATGTCGATGGGTCGCAGGCTTGAGGCAGTTATTGCAAGCAAGGGTTATGGCACCAAATATTAAACGTTATTTACTTTAAGATTTGTTCCATTACTTTTGCTCACCTAAGAATGCTGTGGTCTAATACAAACGGTGAAATGTCCTAAGTTGTTTAACACATCTAGTTGTGAATACCAGGAAATGAGAGCTGAAATTCTGAACTCGTCTCATACTCATACTGATCTTAAACCCAAATGTCTTCAGTGAACAACAAAAACAAAGGAATTTGCCTTACCGTTCCAATACTTTTGGAGGGGACTGTGAGTCTAAAGAGGTGGAAGTGTCCAGTAGCTTTCTACCCCATAATCATCTCGTGATCTCTCAAGATAAGAATGAAAACAACTCAGAGGGCTCGGCTGTGCGCCTGCTTATGGACGACCTGATCAGAAGAAATTTAGGAGATCTTATAGACCTGTGTCACGTCCTCTTGTTGGGACAATACAAAAAAAAAGAAAGCAATAACTCATTTGCTGCATTAAATGCATTCAAGTATAAATCCAGCTGTGCCTTTACGAATTTCCTGTTGTTCAGCAACTTGTAGCCAACAGTGTGCAGGTGGGCAGCTCGTTAAAGTGAGAAACTGACAAGAATCTATCTCACAAGTCAGAGGAGGGAGGAAGAATGCTGACAGTGTGAAGATGGTATTTGATCTGTGACATTACAGGACACTGTATGCACTCTGCTGTCACGCACCACCACCACCCATCTGGAGGAACGGGAGGCAGAGCTGGAGCTGCAGAGGCTGGAGAAGAAGGATGAGCCGGGGGAGGCGGCATCTGAGAGGTGGCAACATTTTCTAGCTTGAGCCAAGTTTTATTATGTCATTAACACAATTCACTTCTTACGCCTCCAGCATGTGTGTGTGAAAGTAACCAGGGTCTGTTTTGCAGGAGCTGGCAGGCAGAGTCAGTGGACAGTGGTTGCAGCAACAGCAACAGCACAGCATTCACAGCTCCCTACTCAGAGGGCCTGTGTGCAGAGGGCATCTGCATCACCACTGGAGGGCGCTGTGACCAGACAAGCAGCAAACTCTCCACAGTGAAGGTGAAAGTCTGCAGCAGTGTGTCGCTGCTCCTTTTTCCATCCACTGACACCCTAAGAATCACAGATGCATTTACTGATTTGTTGTCGCAGGTGGAGAAGGCCACCATGACAGAAGGCCTGTTCCCAGAGCCGGTGCGAGTTCGGCCCAAAGAGAGGGGGGGGCGCTGGGGTCACGCCTCGCCGTTCATGCGCGGCAGCACCATCGTTCGCTCTCAGACCTTCTCTCCTGGTGCTCGCAGTCAGTATGTCTGCAGGGTGAGTAATTGCACACACATAAAAAGGAACATTTTCCTCCCTTTTTATTAAATTTTAAGTGTGCTGCAGGTTGTTGTCAGCGTTGTTGACTGACTTCTGTTGTTGCTAATATTTCATAAAAGAACTGCTCTTTATCTTTCAGTTATATCGCAGCGACAGTGACAGCTCAACTCTACCAAAGAAATCTCCCTTTGTCAGGAACACGTTGGAAAGAAGAACACTGAGATATAAGCAGGTACATAATTTTTTCTCAGGCTTGCACATGTAAAAGTGTTTAGTGTCAAGTTTCTAAGGGGTGTGTGTGTGTGTGTGTGTGTGTGTGTGTGTGTGTGTGTGAGCAGCAGTCGTACCGCTCCTCCCTGGCCGAGCAGCCGACACGCACCTCCCTGGACCTGGAGCTGGACCTCCAGGCCTGCAGGACGCGTCAGAGGCAGCTGATGGAGGAGCTGAACGCTCTAAGGGAGCTGAAGCTGCGACTGGAGGAACCGCATGCCAGGGAGGACACCGAGCTCCCACACTGGGCCCTGAGGGACGAGCGCTTCCGCTGCCTCCTCAGAGAGGCCCAGAGACAGGTGAGACTGGAAGTTGCTTTTCATAAGCCATGTGAGACTGAGCCTCGCCCGGCAGCAGGTGACTTTGTTATTGTCCTGCTACAGGCCAGCCAAAGCAAGCAGGAGCAGAGGCAGGAGGAGGCGGCAGAGAGGAGGCTGAGGAAGGCTTCCAAAGAGGTTCTGCAGATGAGGGGGCAGAGCCATAAGGAGCCGCTACCTGTACAGACATTCAGGTTGGGAATGTGCTGCCTTCTGGTCAGCTTTCACACGGTTACTCCACTGAGAATGTAATCCTCACAGTGAAAGTTATTCAGTAAAGTGACATATTTCCAAATGAACCACAATTTCCCCATATAACAATTTTTCTTTCTTTTTGCAGTCCCCATTTTTGTTTTCTGTAGTAAAGATGTTGGGAGATGCAATAACTCATTTTCACTCTGAAACGCCCATAGGTTAAACTGGGCCACAGACTTAAAGAAACTGGCTAGACTTACTAAATGTATCCTGTGGCGTTTTCTTGTTTACAAAGTTTCCGTTTCTGGTCAGTGTTCCTCAATTGAGCACACTGTGCATATTTGAAGTCAACATGTCGAGCGCATTTATTTATTTTACCTTTTTTTTTTTTCGTCAGTTTTGAAATCTGCTTGCTAGCATTGCTGCATTTCTTGGGGCGTTATCACCACCTGTAGATCATAGTGTAAAGCCATTTGTCAAAACAGAAACCCCACTAAGGAAAGCATTGCCAACTGGAGGTCAAAAACTCTACAGAATACCTTTTGAGGCTACAAGCAACCCCTAATGTAGCACACACTAAGTGTGTATGTAAATATGTAATGGTCTTGTCCTCAATATAATACTTTTTCAATTTTCAGAAATAGAAGTATTCTTATATGGGTCCAATACTACATGATGGACAGTGTTAACTAGGTTGCTAGTTGGAAGAGTATTTTTAATTTTACATAATTTGGCATATACCAAGATACAACACCTCACCTAGGGACAAATTATTAGAACCTGGAAAATTAATTAATTGTTTTTATGGTGTCTTTCACTCCACAACTATACATTAAGAAAACATTTTCAACAGGACTGTCATCATTTAGGTCAGCATCTTGGCGTCTCAGACATAAAGTAGCAATCCTTATTTTGTTCTAAAACAGGCTTTTATTTTACAAAATAAATCAGAATGTGTGAACTTCAGTTTTGTTTTCTTTGTCTGCAGAGAGAAGATGGCTTTTTTCACTAGACCAAGGTTCAACATACCTCCTTTGCCGGCTGACGACGTATGAAAGCTTGCCTCTGTATTATGTGACTAAACATGAAGTATTTGTCAAATTTTCTGAGCTCATGAAGTACAAAGTTCTTTCTACCACGGACGCGGACAGGGTGACACGAAGAGGATGTTGAAGATTAGAAGGTTTCACATTTTCAGAAGTGTTTGCTTTTATAAACATGAACTCACTTGACACAGTTATCGACTACAGCACAGCTGTTCGTTTCCTTTCTGGAGAGGATGCCTCTCATATGGAAACAGTATCTCTTTACTCCTGTATGAGTTACTTCTGTTGTTTGTGCTTACAAAAGGCTGGAAGATGGGATCAAAAGTCGGCTTGGACAAATTCACTGTACTGTAACTTATTTTATAGTACTTTTCCTTGAAGGAAATTAATAAAAACGCTTCCTGCTTTTTAAGTGTATTTTGTAGCTTTGAACAAATAGCACTTCAATGTTTTTACATGCAGTTAAATGGAACTGTTGTCTGATTTTATTTTCTGTTACCTAATTCTTAAGAGTTATTTACATAAAATGTAACTTTGTAATCCACCTTTACTACAAATGTCATTGTCCTTTTGTTATGTTATTAAAATTAATATTTCATGTACTTTCAATATATGGATGAATATATGAAACACTGTATTCAGATTTTTTTTATGATGTCTGTATGAACATCTGCAGTGTTACCTCTTGTGAAGATAAAACCATTAAACCACGTCTTGACACTCTGCTTTTTAATCTGATGTGTTTCAGATGCCGGTGAGAAACAGGATTTCTTTAACCTCTGCTGGGATGAAAAACACATCTTATTCTGCAAACATTTTCTTTAAATGTGTCACGATGTTACACATGATTTTTCTCTAACCACAGGGAGGTTGTGATGACCTATTTGAGTCTAAACTTGCCGATTCTTGAGAAGCCCTACCACACACCAGGCAGGCAGCTGTGTCAGCTAGTTATCTTGATATGACATCCTGTTTGAGCCTTTCCACATGAGCTACCAGAAGCTGGGGAGAGGCAAAATATTACTCTACTGTAGCTCTACTTCTCCGCTCTCAGGCTGAATTCCTCTACAGTGAAATGAGACGGGCTGCTCGCCTGGGCTCCTGACGGAGCACAAAGTCAAACGCAGCAGTGTGCGGATAGAGCTGTAATTTATGGCAGCACACCTACACCTTCATGTTGTCATGCCTCATTTCCAAGCAGTAAAATGCTTCTCACTGTTTGAAAAAAAACAAGCCCATATAGCCCTGCAGACAAACCAGTCCTAGGTTTCTGCTTGCCTGTGGTGAATTGTCGTGTTTGTGGGCAGCTTAAAAAAAAAATAGTTTCCCAGAGGGGGACATCAGTGTAGGGACACATTTGTGATGCAGGCCAACACACTTATCACCTCCACACACACCATGCAGTTCTACAGTTTTAATTATTACATTTGACTTTTACAATTATTCCACCAAGAATGGTTCCAATGCAGAAAAAAAAAAAAACTGTAACATCGCCTTCATTAATGGACCAAAATGCCTGTTTTTGCATGTTTTAGCCTTTTTTTTCCCTTTTACAACAATGTGTGATTCACATAACCACATGCTCTAGGTTTCAGTAGTTTCATTTGTTTCTTTGCGCTATGACAATCAACATGCAGAGACCATAAACTTAAATCTGTCAGTTAACATCACAGCTGCTCCCATGGTAAACCAACAGGTTGTACTATGTAGTAAAAGGGCTAAAATGTGCAAAAAAAACATGGCCCTTAAGCATTCAGAAAGTCAGCCTTGTTTACCAGTGAAAACATCTTAATGGGGAAAAAAAACCCAAAAAACATTTCAAATAATGCTGAAAAATAATCGTCTCCTCTGTCTGTTATTTTTAACTCTACAAAATACAACTATACCTCCATCCTGCTGTGCAGCTGTTTGCATTAGATGATACACATAATCTGAACAATAATCTGGGTGCGGCAGCATGTACCCGGGGGAATATCTGTCAGTGTTTACTTCCCATCCAAATCCATTATGCAAATATACAGTGATCAAACTATTCATCACATCTGTCATATATTTAATTATACAACATGTGAGTTCCAATAAAATATGATAAATCATTTATGAGGATATTTGTTCAAATTCTAAAAACAATGAATTTAAAATTGCGCTTTTAAAGAACTAAACATTGTCCTTATCAGACTGTAAAGGTAATTAACTTGCAGTAGCACAGGTAAGTAGCACTTGTGGCGTTGTAGCAGGTGGAACATAGAGAGTTTGAGGTAAAAAACATGCAGAGTGGTGCACGTTCACAAGCTGCAGGGTCCAAAATGCTTGTCTGCGTGCCTCCTCTTTTCACATCAGTTCCTGCACTTTTCTGCGCATTATGTGGAAATTAAAGGAACTAATCATACTCATGCAACAAAACCCAGGAGAAAAGTTCACACAGCGCCCTTAACATCACGACAATTTACGCTAAAACACCCTGCACACACACGCCCATTCACCTCAACAATGAGGAGTAGTTCTCCAGAAATCAAGAGTCTTCAGTTCTGAGGTCTCTATATGGGAATGGAGACAATGGTCGGTAGTTCCCCAATAGGAGGTGGATTGTACTTCTCGACCCTCATCAGCCGCCGCAGAATGTCATCCCGATCGCGTGGCCATCCGTAAACGTGCGTGTTTTGAAGCCAGTTCGGGACGTGACACTGTGACCATAAAAACACAGACCACCATCTGAATGTTACATCACACATATTATATGTGTGGTATGTGCTTACTAGGAATGGGAATTGAATGAAGCAAGACTTTACATGCACTCTCCTGTTAGGGAGCACAGAACTAACCTTTTTAGCCCCGGGGAACACAATAGGAATGAACCTGAAATTCTTGCTTCCATTCTGGATGAACTCATTCTGGAGCTAAATGGTACAAACAGAAAAATAATAATAACTGAAATGATAAAAAAGCTCATTAGATTTTAAAGTGAATATTTAAATCTTCATCTGGAATCAGGAGTAGTTGTGAACCTGTTTATGTATGTAAACAGTATTGAAGGTCCTCTCGTCGTTTTCCAGGCCAACAGGGGAGGCTGTCACTGTCTCATAGTACTTGGGACTGATGATGATGATGATCAGGTACTCTTTCTGGGTGAGGGGACAACACAACTATGACTGAGCTGCTTTTTTGTTTTTGTGCTATTATTAAACTGCTTGATAAATCATGTTGAGAGCTCAAGATGGTGCAAATTTATTATAATTGATTTAAGGGCTCTTCTTCTTTTAATCCATTTTTATAAACGTAGAAGTATCTGATTGTTTTTACCTCACTGAGGTACCGCTCCATGAAGTCTATCTTGCTTATGCTCCTGAACTGCTGCTCAAAAATATCAATCTGAAACAAATTAAGAGATGAGTCAGAAAGTTTACCCCCTAAAAAATTACACATTTAATTTAAGACCAAATTCTGACTTGAGAAATGTATAAATTCAAAGATAGACAGTTAAATGTGCAGTAACAATAAAACAAACAACTAAAGCAAGTGAGCGAATGCTAAATTCTTAAAGCTAGCTAGAGATAGCCACGGCTCCCTGTGATTAGCCCCCTAACTGTTATACTCTATCAATTTCAGTGAACTAACATCTTGGTAATTTAATAATAAGTTTTGCCCTCGATAATATTTCCTGAGGTTTTTGCAAAGGTTTACATCAACGATTTTTTTGTGGTAAAAAAAAAGTCCAAAAATACATAAAATAAAACAATTACATGAACCCTGTTAAAGTTTCCCCAGCAAGCTTGAAAACTATAAACCCACTTTTTCCTCAACTTCAGCTTTTGTGGAGTGACTGCTCTCTGTATAACAGTAGAGTCCCTAATAAGCAGTTCCTATGCCATAAAAAACAACTTGTACATACATGCGTATCAAAGCCGTTGTGTCGCAGCAGAGCAACAAAGTTGATGATCTCATTGACATGCTTATCGTTGTCTGCTTCGTAAGTGACAAAGACCTTCCCTGTAGAGCAATTAATAAATAGTTAAAGGGGTGTACAGCAGCTCAGCCAATAATCAGATTATCTGCAGTCCTGCAGGTCACTACTTACTCTGCTCCAGAGAGAGTGGTGTGCTATAAGGAGGGTGTTTCTCTTTAGCTGGAGCGTTGTGGCCACTGTAAGGAGTTAAAGATCATTTTTAATCACTGCTAGAAAGATTCAACATGTTCAGTTGAGTGGCTCAGATGTGTCTACTGTGATGCAGAATTATAAACTCACATTTGTGTGCATCCAGCTCCAGGAAGTCTGTAGTCACCAGGATCTAAAGCAGTAAAAACAGAATGAAGAAAAAATCTCTTATAGGCTTACTGCTTATGATACTGTAGCAGGATGAACAAAACACTAATTTACTGCTCCTGTCACTATTTCGTGACTGGCAGTAATGTGGGGTTGATAACAGCAGACTTACAGTGCTGGCCATAAGCTGTGTGGTACTGAGGCCAGGGGTGCTTGTTGGCCATAGCGCCCCCATTGAAGGCCTCTGCAGGGCACTGTGCACAGCAGGAGCATGGAGGCAACGTATGGCGACACAAGTTAGCAGAAGGCGGGTTGGAGCACAGAGAGAGCGGCTGCTCTAAGTTGCTCATACCAGTGCTGTGTCTTCCAGGGAGGGACACAGACTTGCCCCCTGAAAGGCAGCTATCTCCAGAACAGCTGGAGTAATCTTTCTGGCTCAGATAGGACGGCAGGCTATTGGGATAACTGGACCAGCTGCTAGCAAAGCTTGGGTGGAGCAAGGCACCATTGGCCTGGCTGGGGAACGGAGTGGGCTGGCTGTACCCAGCAGGTATGCTGCAGGGAGGCTGGTACAGGAAGTAGCTAGGGCCAGGTTGTGGGAGAGTGTGGTTGTGTTTGTGTTCCTGCTGTCTGTCCAGCCTCTCTCTGCCGAACAGAGAATCATCAGCGGAGGTGGTGCGCTCAGGGAGGGGGCAGTGGTCATCAGGGTTAGACGTGGAGTCTGGCTTGTTGACACAGCTGGCTTCTCGCTCCTCCGTGCTCATGGTCTCATCGTCCTCTTCAGGTGTGTTGTGGTGGCCGTTAGGGTACCTGCTCAGCTGGCTGACGTGACTGTGAGCAAGAAACAGATTATTTATCACCATTATATCAAATGATCTAGTGGAACTGCTGTTTCAGGTGTACCGAGTAACAGGGTGCTCTGGTTTAATCATTTCTGATCAATGACAGCTATATCCTGTGGCTGATTAAAACTACATCCATATTTACACACATCAGCACAACAGGCAGCATGTCGGGTTGTATACTGTACTGCATTTTGTAATGTCTAACAATGAGCAGCTGTGACTTAGAGGTAGAGTGGGTTGCCTAGTAATTGGAAAATGGGTAGTTGGATACCTGAAGCATCCTTGTCATGCTCACCTATTTGGGGCTGAAGCTGAGTTGACTGAAGCGGGCAGCATCATTGGGCCTCTTCCTCCTGACATCCATGTGTATCTTCTTTAAGCTGCACCCAAAATTCGCAGAGGTGTCATTTTAAATAAAGCCGGCCAGTCATCTCATTTAAAGTACAGCAGCTTCATCTACGTAGAGATGACAAGTTAGCATAAAGAGAATCCTAAAATGACTTGTCTTTTTTAAAATCAGCCCACACTTGCTGCTGGTGTCTTAATTTGCATGAGAGCACTTTGAGTACACAACAAAGTGTCTCCCACACACGGGACTTTTCTCTAAATGTTTAGTGGTTAAATACTAAGGAGACAAATGAACTTACATATGGGAAAAAGAAAATGATACAGAAACAGGCCTCAGATGGAAAATGAATCAAACCACAAAACTTCCACAAGATAAAATATTTGTCTCTGGATTTCTGAGTATGACATGTTAATAATATTTCACATATATCCCGACTATAGGCTACTTTTCAAACAACATACACATTAAAAAATGAAATAAAACAAATGACAGTTTAGACAGAAAAGGTATTTTCAGGGTCACATGAATTAATTTTCTATGTTCACATACAACTCAGTATAACATAAACCTCTTTAATGTGAATTTAGGACTGTAAAACCTAATTAGGTGGGCTTACCTTCCAAAACTGCCCTGGTAGTTCCTGTAAATACACTCATTAAAAGCCTCTCTGTGGTCGCGCACACACATTGTTTGCCCTTTCCACTGAAGTTGACCCACATGTCTCCGACTTTTTATGTCGCACCGACTTCATGCACTTCAACGTAAAGGTGAAAAAACAAACAACATATCATTGTAGCCTATCTGTAGGCTACGCACTTTGAAACTGCTGCGGTGTTTTCAGAAACCGTAGTACATAGGCAGCGACATTTTGCATCGTTTCGCCATAGTTCGCAAGGTATCCCGAAGTTAAAAGGTTAATTGTTAAAAAAAACTACTTCTCAAAATAAATGTTTTCTGACCCGTGTTTTATTAAAAGCGTTAGGAGCACACATAAGCTTAAAGTACTTACACCAAATTTTTAATCACAGTAGGCCTAAATTAAAACTGTAATTAACGTTACTTAACGTAAACTTACCGTCGGTGCCCCAGCTTCAGAAGTCTCCTACAGGTAACTCTCAGCCTCCTCCGTGTCGACAAATGTACCGTCACAAATATACTTTACAATGATAACAGATGTAACGACTTTGAAGTATGCCAAAATATAAATGTTTAGTCGTCCATTTGTGTCACCAAGACAGATGAAAAACATCGACGCACGAGATGAAAAGGTTCTTTAGTATGCCGACGCGCAGCACCGCCCCGCGTGCAAACTCCACCTTTCACTCTTCGTGTGCGTGCGCAGACGTTTTACTCTTGTTGTGGGGACATACGTCAGTTTACAGTCACATTGGGGCATTTTACAGTGAAGAACTGGTTTAAGGTTAAGTTTAGGGTTAGGCAGGTTAGTAGATGCCATGGTTAGGATTAGGGTAAGTCTTCAGAAATTAAGTCAATGTTATATCCTCTGAAGTGATGGATACAAGACTGTGTGTGTGTGTGCCTACAGTCTATGATGTGTGCATGAGTGTGCGCTTCACTTCCTCCACATACATTGGATTTATTGCTGGTGTTCCTACAGAGCTGTAGGGTTAGGGTAAGCTGTAATCACCCAGCACAAGTGTGAACACAAACCTCCAGCACAGAGAGGTGTTTGTTTATTTACTCCTGATTTCACATATGAATCAATGATTGCAGACTGTTTTCAAATTATTTGACATTTAGTATATTTTCAAGCAGCCACCTGAGTTCATTCAGTTCATTTGAGCTTCACACTTTTTTTAAAAAAACAAACACACAGTGAAACACAGTGTTATCAGAACAGATGTAGGAACAGTGCAGTGTTGACTTTCTGTTGTTTGGAGAAGCAGGACTCTAGCCAGGCCTTCTGCACAGGGACAGCCTGAGTGTACTCACGCACCAGATCCTGGAGCTCCTGGTGCACACAAATCATAAAGTACAATTAAAAACTAAATACTGTTAGGTTGTTTCTCCATGCTTTTCCTTATCTGTTGCTTCTGCTTTTGAATAAAGGTCTTGAAAGTCTCAATCTAATTATCCTTCAACGAAAGAAAGGTGTCTCACCCCTGAAAAAGTGCATTAGGGGAAACACTGGTGTAAGGGAAAGGTCAGATTACTATCAGTGAACCTAAGCGAGATACTCACCTGTGAGTGGAGGCTGCTCTCCACCTCTGCAACTATGTGGGTGACCTCCGGACTCATGATCTCCTCTTCATCTCCATCATAAGTGCACTGCAGCTAAGGAGCGGTGACATTTTTTACAATGTACTCATTGCACATCTGAAACCCACTGCAGTGGTTTTAATGCTTCGCAGACCCTTCTCTACACACAACCACCCACACATTCACACGGACTGTTAAAACACAGTAGCTAACAACTGCTTTTTAAACAGTTTCACAGGCTGATTATTGGACAATTCGTCATGTCTATACAATACCTCACCTGGAAAGATGAAAAATGAAAAATATGTTTTTCAACCTAAACTGCATACCATGAATCCTCTACCAACAAGTGATAATTCTAGTTTAACAGCATAATACTGTGATGAAGACACCCAGTCTGAAAGGATATGTAATAAGGTAGCGGGCCAGCCTCTTCCTCTCTGATGCAGGCAGGTTGTAGAAAAACACACGGACTCCCCTCATGAAACTGGGTAGCTCTGCGGGGCCAGGGCTCTGGTGGGGAGCTGAGAGGCTGAGGCTTTCTGCCTCCGTCTCGTCAGTCAACCTGTTTGAGTTACGCAACTGCGGCTCAGGAGAAGATGTTGACATTAGGGTCGTAGAAGTGGATGCCTGAGGTGAAGCTGTGTTCTTTGCTGTTCTGCTGTGATAGTATCTGTCAGTCAAATTAAGGGAAAATTACAACTTGTCAGACAGATTCTGAGAAACATACCCCATGTTAGATTTCATCTGTTGAGAACTTGAAAAGATACATGAATGTGGGGATGCCTCTGGAAGCCAGGTGTTTCCTGATGAGCCTCTCGGTGCCATACCAGTTGAAGCCTTTGGTGGAGTGACCTATGCGAGGAAGATGTACGCTTGCTTTGTGGGGAAAAACACAAAGAGAAACGGTCAGTAGGGGGTTATCATGACCTCCTGCATCTCCTATGTTTTTAAACTCAGCTCGAGCTGAACGGCAGGGGCGACTGTCACTGTTGTTCAGAGAGATTTACCAACATGAAACATTGCGAGATGAACAAAGACAGAAGCAAGCAAGTCGTTTTAGCCCCGGGTGGTTTCTATTGTGCAGAGGGAAATCAAAAAACTTCTTATGCATTCTCTAGTAATTATTGTCAAGTAACACACACTGATGCCACCAAGATAACACAGAGTATGTGTCTGCAGTATGAGCTCTGCAGATCTTGTCAGTCAGGTCTAACATTAATTCAACACATCTTGCCCCTCCTTTTATTCTGTCCTTCCTGGCGTAATTATCTGCATGGGTTATTGGCAAGTTTAGCATGGATGACTTGACTCTAAAAATACCTTGATTTTAAAAATGTACTATTAACAGACTACAGGAAAAGATGTTCTACTTAGTTTTTGTAAAAAAGACTTGAATATTCAGTGATTCACTGTACCCTTATTTCTTTTGGCTGCAGCGTAAATCTTCTTCAGACCTTCATCCAGAGCAGTTAGAAGGATCCCAGACAAGTTGTTCGCTTTGTCTCTTTGCTGTGCCACTATCAGGGCCAACTGAAGTAACAGGAAGGATATTGAAACAGGTTATGGCATTATCTTATCATTGTCACAGTCTTGCCACTCTGCCACAACTTCACAATTCTGCAACCGCATATAAACCCAAACGCGTTGTATTGCACAGTTGATCACTATACTGCAAAGAAGTAGCATGTATCATGGAATAAGTGTGCAATCCAGGAAACAAGTTACATTTAAACAGAACCTACTTGATCCTGGCCATCTAATCTGGACTGTTTGTCATCAATGGGGAAGAGCAGCACGTTTCCAAGGTCCAAATCTGAAATAAATAATAATATCTTGACACTTTTTGGGCTTCGTTCTCAACCAGACTTTACAGATAAAGATGTTTAATGTCATAACTCTTTGTTATCTTTGCAGTCATCTTACCTTTCATCTTGCCAGCCAACTCATACTTCTTTCGTGGTTCATCCGATCTCACCTCTAGAGCCGTAAACAGGCCTCCCCTGCCCCACCGGCCTGAGTCATCTAAACAGAACCACATTAGCTACTTACCATAAATACAACACATACTGTAGAAGAAGTGCTGACGCGATACTTCGTTTCTCTTTATCAGTCTATCACACAAAGTGACATGTTGCTATTGTAATGAGAAGGTAATACAGGTTTCATACCAACACAGTGGACAATGATAGCATCTTTTTGAGCGGCGTGAGGATGAGTAACATCCCCTAGAACATAGTGGATGGCCGTGCTGTCAGAGTCTGTGGAGCACACGCTGCTGTCATCTTCTTCTTCTTCTTCTTCTTCACTGTCCACAGACGGCAGGCATAGTGATCTGTAGCCACAAGACTCCCACCATGCCATTCTGTAGAAGAAAAAAAAAGAAATGCTGTTTGTGTCAACAGTGTCTGAGCTCAGTGGGTGAAGTCACTTAGAGCTACAATAAAAACCTATGAATTGACAAATCTTTACTTTTTCTTATATTTCTGCTCTTGTTGCTTCTTCTTCACGTCCTCCTGAATTTTGGCTCTCTTGGCTGCAGCCTCCTCCCTTTTCTGGCGCCTCAGCTCCAGCTCAGCCTCAGTAAGAGGTTTCCTCTTCCTCGTTGGAATGCCAAGGGCTACAGACAGTGAAAGCTGGGAAAACACAGACAATCACACAGTTAGCCACATAGTTAAGCATTACAGCTGGTTATATTAAGTTAACAACTGATGCACACCGAACACTTCCTACAAGTGCAGCTTCACATTAAATGCATTCATTAAAAAACTATATATAGTCCCTTTAAGGAATGCAAGTTAAATAAATTCCTTGTCAAATTTGAAAAACAAATGAAAACATGTTCCCATCAGTTGGGGGTGAAGACAGACTCTTACTCCAGCTTTGTGTCGTAGAGCTCGTCCCTCCCCTGCAGCTCTCTGGAACTCAGCCAGCTGCTCATCTAACAAACGGTCAAAGCTTTTCTGGTCTTCAGAGCTGGGGTCCTTACTGTAGTCTTTCCCCTCAAAGCAGTACATGTGGTCTGAAGGATGAGACAGCATGATAGTGAGTGTACTTTTTCACCACCAGCAGAGTAACTTCTACTGATACTACTAGGAAAAGTAAGTATGAACCTAATGGATAAAATCTGAGGTGTATTTTCATGTGTGGTTATGTTTATGAGTGAGAACCAAAAGTAAAAGTCAGATGTTTCCATGCCAGACTGACCTATTGAACAACAGAGCACACCAGTGCAATTCTAACCAAGTTGTGAAATCAAATGCACACGTGTTGACCTCAAACCAGGTTAAGACCTGAACACTCATGAGGCCACAGTAATATGAACACTAAAAAAAACAAAACATACTCTGCCTGTCACATTCAGAGCTGCTCTCTTCTTCCTCATCCTCTTCTCTGAGAGAGGTAAAGTCTTCGTCATCCAGCCACTGACCATCACATGATGGACCGAGGATCTTCTCCAGTTTCACATCCTGCACAGAGCTGTCGTCGGATGACAAAAGCTTATCTACCCCAAACTTCAAGATCTCACTTAGCTTTGGGGGACAGGAAACATGAGAAGCAACTTATTTTTTGTATAAAATTGGACACAAACACAGAAACTGGGGACTGCATTAGCGCACTTTAGATTTATTAAAAAACTTCTTTCTTTACACATTTTTATTTGCAGCATTATATGTTGATATTTATATTGTAATAGACACTATATTAACTTATGGGGAGAAAACCGTAAGTCAGAAACTGAGCACCCCCTTAAAGCCAAAATGGCAACAGCCTCGTTTCATATCACCTCTGCAAAGATTCAACTGTGAGATTAGCCTCCTTCTATCGAAGCATGGAATCTTCAACTATTCAGGGTCACCCCTAGACTGCATGATTTAAAGAATATAGATAATGGTTTTGTTTGAGTGCCCAAACCTGCAGTCCTGCAGCAGCTGAATGAGCTTGGTCCAACAAAGAGAAGCGTCCTTCTTCAATAACAGTGTTGGTAAGGTGCAACTTGGACACAGCACGAGAGTACATTATTTCCTCCACAGTGTCTCTTGCCAGTAGGCGAATCACTTTCACAGGCCTGTAATAAGTAACAGTCAAAGATTAAAGGGGTTTTCCAGCAATTTAGTATTGCACTTCAATTAAGTTGGGGGATTTGTGAGAGACATATCTATAATTCCCATGATGCAGACAACTTTCATAAACGTTTAGTGCTTATTGGATGCCTTTAAATTTAAATGCCCCTAATCTATAACACAGGTTCCTGTCAAATATTTCAGCCTTTAAGGGGAACTCCACCGAAGTATGTTTCCAGGTGTTGGTGAGAACTACTACATGTGTAAAACAAGTTGTATGAGAGCCTTTTTGCCATCGTGACATGAAACAGTAGTTTCTCGGTTGACATGGTGATTATCTAATGAGTGCCATGATGGGGAATAACAATTAGACAATCCCCGTTGTCAAGCTGTTGCTAGCTGTGAGCTGGAACTAAGGAGGAGTAATAACAATGGCAACAACTACTCTCGAGGCTGTTCTAAATTTATAGCAGCCCAACATCGTAGTTTTTACTGCGCTCCGCTTCACTCTTAAAACCCTGCAAAATCAGTATGTTGGCATGGCTACGAATCAGGACTGACTTAAGGTTTAGGCAGAAATGTTGGTCTCTAGTGATTGGTTAGGGAAAACCAAATCCCTCTCCCCCACAGGAATTGGCTAGAGTAGAGGCCATCTCAGAATGAAGACGGAAATGAAGTGTAAAGAAAATGAGGAAATTCTCCAGAGGGAGCTGTGTGAAATTCATCTCTGCTTGAGGCCTGCTAGCCTAACGCACCAAAATCTCTGACTGAACTGTCGCTGGTCAAGTTGCATTGTGGGTAATATATGCGCCAGGGGTTGATGAAGGAGAAGAATGTGTGGGATAAAAATGACAATATCTTTGCTTGTGCTGCAGGACTTTTTTTACTCACTCTCCACCAGAGTACTGTTTCCACTCTAAGTACAGATAACCCAAATGGTATCATCAAGGTATTCTCCATGACAAATAAACTGACCTCTATGAGTAAAGTCGTGGCATGTCCCTTTAACAAATAGTACTTAGCACAGCTAATCAAGGTGGAATACTGCAATGTAGCATGCTCGGAATGATTTTTCACCTGTTCTGACCAATCCGATGGCAGCGTGCAGCAGCCTGCAGGTCATTTTGAGGGTTGAAGTCACTGTCCATAAAAATGACTGTGTCAGCAGATGTAAGGTTCAAGCCCACTCCTCCTGCAAAGATAACTTGTTAGGAAGCCAAAGCATGATGTCTGAAAACAGTGCACACATAATATCTACATGCTTATTTACTCAAATAACATCAAAAAATATAGAGACAAAGTGACACGCCGTGACAGGAAATTTGGTTTCTCTCTTCTGACACCACTGCATAAAAGCATAAGAGAAGTCACTGGCCTTATTTACACTAGTGTATCATCCTGCCGCAGCTCTTATCTCTGTGTTATCAGTCCCTTTTCTTCTCTCAGCTACTTCCATGAATGCAGCAGTAGATTTAGATATGCAGGAAAGCATGCAAGTGCAGCTCAGTCACTGGTATCTACAAACTCACAATGAATCAGTTTCAGCATCTTTACCAGTTAACTTTTCCAGACTTAAAAGTTCTGTACATGAGATTCTGAACATTAATACAGCAGCAAACAACTATTTGCCTCTCTGCGCTTTGTTTATACAGCCGGTCCGGCAACATGCACACAAGTCCCTGCGTGTGAAACTGTTCGTCAGTGAGGAAAGCGACATAAAGGCTTTTTCTTTTCTCATCCAACCCTGTGAATGAAGGGTGTATTTCGATCCAAACCAGAGTTGGTGATTGTTGGAAGTGTGGAAAGACTAACAAAGACGGTGTGTTTTACAATGGGTCACGGCACCCATTTGTTTTGTTCTGAGATGCTGGTGCTCTAATGCTATATTTAGTGGCAACGAATGTCGCATATAGCTCCTTTAATACAGGTATTGCAAACGATAGTAAAAATAATGAAAAAGGAAATACTATTCCCAATATTTTGCATTCATGCAAAAAGCGCATTATGAATATAAGTGATACTGTTTAATCAGACACAGAACAAGGACAAGACAAGTTTGTCTTGCTGTTGATAGTTTCAGTCACCTGCTTTAGTGCTGAGAAGAAAGACAAAGATATCTTTGCTGCTGAAGTTCTTCACGGCTAGATTTCGTTCTTCCCCTCGGACGGATCCATCCAGTCGTTCATAGCTATAACCTGAATTAAAAAAAAGTTTAGCACTTATCTGTGGAGATATTAAGACTCTTGATATTTTAAAGGAATGGATAGGCTGTTGACAGGATTAGAATTGGACTGTCAAGATATAAGACAAGCAAAATGTTGGCAAAATGTGTTTATGTGTAATGTTTTTGAAGACACTGAAGTATCTGACGGTTAAAGTCAGTGTGAGTAAGGGTCTCAGTTGTTACAAGGTCTACGCATCCCCTGTTCACCTCTGTACTCCATGTAATCCTGAAGTATGTCCAGCATCCTCGTCATCTGAGAGAACAACAGTATCCGATGTCCCCTTCACACACAAACATGAAAAGAGAAATAAAGTGAGACATTATTTATAGAGGAATAAGTGACTTAAAATATGCAAATATCATGTGGTGTCAGACTGGGCCTTAGCTGCCACCAGGTGGAGCCCAATGTCAACTACATCATCTGACCCTTTGTGAAGGTAAGTCAGCATGCTTTCCAAAAGGCAAAGTTTCCCACTGGCTTCAACGAGATGCTCCCCTATCTCAAAAGGCTCCGGTTCCACCCCTACCCAAGAAACAGTTCAAAATGTTAAAGGATAACATGTGCTTCTTTATCCCTTTTGAGATCTTGTTCAGTTTTCGTTTATCACTGAGCACATCTCACCATCAAACAGGTATGGGTGGTCAACACACTTTCTCAGGTTCATCAAGATGTTAAGCAGTCGGTTCTTGTTACTTTGCTGATTTCCAAAAGCCTCTGAAAACAGAGATTTGTGAGAGGTGAGTGTATGATTATTTATGATCCAAATAATAACAGAATTCTGCTAAGGCTTATACACCAATAAGCCATAACATTATGACAGGTGACGTGAATAACACCGATTGTGTCATTACCATGACACCAGTCTGTAGCGGGGATATATTAGGCAGCAAGTGAACATTTTGTTGATGTGTTAGAAGTAGGAAAAATGGGCAAGCGTAAGGATTTGTGTGACTTTGACAAGGGCAAAATTGTGACAGCTAGACGACTGGGTCAGAGCATCTCGTGTAGGGTGCTCCTGGTCTGCAGTGGTACCTATCAGAAGTGGTCCAAGGAAGGAAAAGCGGTGAACTAGAGACATGGTCACGGGCGACCAAGGCTCTTTGATGCATGTGGGGAGCGAAGGCTGGCCCATTGGAAAAGTTAATCCTGGTTCTGATAGAAAGGCGTCAGAGGAGACCATGCATCGCAGGTTGTTGCGTATGTGGCTGCAGCTGCAGACCAGTCAAGGTGCCCACACTGACCTTGTCCCCTGCCAAAAGCTCTTACAATGGGCACATGAGTATCAGAACTGGACCACGGAGCAATGGAAGAAGGTGGCCTGGTCTGATGAATCACGTTTCTTTTACATCACATGGATGGCTGGGTGTATGCGTGTCACTTATGTGGGGAACACATGGTACCTGGTTGCATTATGGGAAGAAGCAAGCCGGCGGGGGCAGTGTGATGCTTTGGGCAACATTCTGCTGGGTCCTGCATTCATGTGAATGTTACTTTGACACATACCAACTACCTAAGAATTGTTGCAGACCATCTACACCCTTCAGTATCGGTGTACTTGAAAATTTCACACACAAACCAGGTTTACGGTAATTTATAAACAGTGTCACCATTACATTGTTTCTCCGCTAGAGAGCACTGACGTGTTGCTTTTTCAACAGTGAAATGCCACTTTGCATGTATCTTGGCAACAATTCCTTAAAAAGCTAATCTAAAGGATCTGATTGTTTATGTTATTTAAAATGACTACTGGCCGGTATATCATTATTGGATTTATTTAGCTATAGGTCAGGCTATATACCACAGTGCTGAAGTCTCACCCAGATCCTTCATCAGAATGGCTTTGTAGTATTTTTTCTGCAGAGCAGACATGCCGTGGTAGACCACCAACTCCGTCTTCTTCGGCAGATCCACAGCTACTTCTGACTTGACTCTACGCAGGAGGAAGGGCTCCAGGACACTTTGCAGCTCAGCAGCTGAAAACAGAAGCACAGTATGCAGGACCCAATATGCCAGCATTGATTAAATGAGAAGTTTTTTGCTAAACAGAAAAAAGTACAGCACATCAATTACATCCCAATTTATGTAACGAATATTTTCTTATCTTTCCAAATTCAGGAAAGCGAAACGTGCGTTCCTATTAAGGGTGAAGCTTAATAGGAACGCACGTTTAACATCACAGGAAACTTTAATTACTACTGATCTAATGCCTACTTCTACTTGGTCACATGACCATCATGCTACCTGATTGTAGTAAGAAAGACAAAAACAAAAATGATGCCTATCATACCAAGAGCAGGTTGACTTTGTACATCAGAGTAAGAGTTGACGAAGTCGTCCGTCTCATCAGCTGTAAAGATGCTGGGCTGAATGAAGCTCAGCAGGGAGTAGAGCTCCTGTAGGTTGTTCTGGATGGGAGTCCCTGTCAGCAGGACTCTGAAACCAACTGAGAACTGCAAAAGACACGCACAGGGGAAAGTTGAGAAACAATGCTTAAAGTGGGAACGACAAAGAAACAAGACAGCCCAAAACCAGGTGCAGCCATATACCTGTGTCAAGGTTTTGTGCAATAGTGAATTCTGGTTCTTCAGTCTGTGAGCTTCGTCTACCACAAGCACCTTCCAGTTCCACCTGAGGAGCACAGTGAAGAAGTATTGATTACATGGAACAGGGACCAATGTATGTAAACTGACTATTATAGCTTTATAGCATTATTCCTCATGATGAGATCCATGTCATCTCAGAATCTCAGTGACCAAAACTCAATGCAGAACTCACGCACCGTCTCAAGAATGAAGCATCTTTTAGACACAGCTGTAAATCACAGAATTGGGGAAAAAAAACGTCAGTCAGTTTCAAGGTAAATTTTAGTTCATTTTGTTCTCACTGAATCTAAAGCCGCATACCTCATATGTAGTGAGCAGAACATGAACATCCTGTGTTTCCCTCTGAAGTTCAGCCCGTCTCTCTTTGTCCCCCTTGTAACACAGCACAGTCAGAGATGGGGCGAAGCTATAACCAAGAAAAACACAAGTTTACAATGTTTACATACTATGATGCACGGTGTTATGAGTAGACTATCAGTTTAAATACAGAAAACAGATGATTGATATTAGGGCTGGGACAATATGCTTATGTCCTAATTCAATAAGCAATACATGTATTGCGTTTTTTAAGATATGCAATTCAATATTACAATTTATGTTTGCTATTTTAACACCAGACCGTGGGAAAATATATATAAAAGTGGTAAATAAAATATTTTAAGTAAACAACTATATTTATTTGCTACTGCCATAAGAATTAAGGAATTAAAATGATCAAATTAAAATTAATGAATGAATTTGTGATAAATAATTAAGAAAAAGCAAAAAACAATATATTATAATAATCTAACAATCAATAATTAATTGTTTCTTGAGCCTGGAATTAGAGAGAAAAAGAATCACGATTCTTAAGAAAAAAAATTTTTTCCGACCGCTAATTCATATATGAATATGATTATACCATTCCAACTCCCTCCGCCAGTTCTCCATGACAGAAAGAGGACTCAGCACCAAGAATGGACCTTTCCTGCCGAGAGCTCCTGACATGTACACCAGCAGAGAGATCGTCTGAAGGGACAAATCAGGATCATGAATTCTTGACAATATCCAGTCCTGACACATTTTTACACGGCAGTTAACAGTTCCTATGTCATTTATGAGCCATGCATTGAAATACATCCAGCTCAGTGCAATTACTGTGACGAGTCTCAGTTGTGGAAACATGTTACAGCTGCTCAATATCAATTCATCTGTACTGGGCAATATTAGCATAAAAATATGTTACTGGTATACAGTACAAACAATATCAAAATGATGGCCAAAGTTTCTGTATCTGCCCTGTATGCATTAGTATCTGCCCTGTATGCATTAGTATCTGCCCATTCTTCCAACTTCCAAGTCCACCAGGTGTGCCAGTGTACCATACAAGTAAGCCTGGATACAGAATGCATTAAACGCAGCCATTATGGCATGTCTATAAACATGAACCAGATTTTGCCCTTGCTTTCAGTGGCAGTAACATTGTGACAGTCAACATTCTGAATAAAACATATTCAAAACTGTTTCAAGGATTAACTATGTTGTGCTCATAAACAGTGAGTGTAGAAGTGCAACAACTATTATTTTAATTATTATCAAGTGGCCAACACAATCATTAAAGACCAAAGGTGACGTTGTCCTATTGCTTGTTAGTCCAACATACACTCTAAAGACATTGCATTTACTATCATATAAAACAGAAAAAGCAGCAAGTCCTTAATTCTTGGGATTTGGCTGAAACGGTCTGTTATTCGTATCTGTTTAAAACATTGTCATGCATCAATATTATTAGTTATGAGGAAGACTGGTGGGTGCCACACCTGACAGGTTTTTCCCAGACCCATCTCATCTCCTAAAATGCATCCCTGCTGGTTCTTCAGGCACTGGGTTAACCACTGCACGCCATCCAGCTGGTAAGGTCTCAGCTGTATCCCTGCGAGGAGACAAAGTTACAGCTGGGACTCGTTTTAACCGAACGTGAGATGAATAATGGAAATAATAGACAACTAGTAGGAGAACCGTCAAAGTTATTAGTGTGAGAGGACAAAACAAATACGGCTGTTCAGCTAGGTAGTAAAGTTATTTAACAGTTAACGTTAACCAAATGAATAAACACAACTCGATATTGGTTAATGATTTTAACGTTACGTTACTCGTCTAACTTAACTTCCGTTGACAAACACACCTCTTAAACCCAACTTCTGCAAGTCGCTCTGAGCTACGGCCGTCTTCTTCTTTTCCGCTACGCTGTTTTTTATTTTCAACAAAATTTCTGTCATGTTTCCAGACGTAGTATGAAGTATCACAGACAGGCGACTCCTCAGTGTTTGTTGTGTTCAGCTACACTTCCTGACTGGGTCACGTGGGGCAGGGGGAAAAGGCGCACGGCTCTGTCAAAAACAGTGCAGCGTTCAAAAACGTAGGCCACCTCACAAATACAAATATGACCTATGTTTTAAAAATACAGTTAAACAATATAAGATAACTTACCGTACATTCGTAATATTTTAAATAGGTAGCTTAAGTAGTAAGTACAAAGTAGCATGTAATTTAAATCATGCTAAATCATGAAAAGTTGTATTAGGCCTACTGTAGGCTACACCACTTGTGGAAATACTTGATACTTTTCATCACTAACTGTATGTGGTGAATATGAAAAATATTACAATATATGACAAAAAACTGTAATTTCAAATGTTTTGGAAATTCAACCCCGCAAGGCATTACAAATAAATCCATCTAATTATCTTTGGGCTAAAAAATGACACTTAACACAGACCTGAGGGAGAGGGAGGGGGATGACATGTAGCAAATAATCGAACCCTTGGTGGCAGGCTGCTGGTTCCACAGATTGCTCAGGTTCTGCTGACTTGTTTTCTGTGAGGAGGACTGCAACTCCCTAATTGCAGGCAGCACACAGCATAATGTTTCTGGGTGCTCTGGTTCACTGTGTCTCTGACTCTGGTCTGGTGAATGTGCCTAGATGACTAGAGTTCATCCTACTTGAGTTTCTGAGTTTTTTCTATTTATTTCCATCTATTAAAACTCACCACCTCTACCACACACACACACACACACACACACACACACACATATATCATAAATATTCAATGTAAGTATACACTGATAGATGTCACAATTATCTACATTAAATATACATTTTACATTGATAAAAACAAATCATTTGAGCATAAACTAAATAAAGATTGGGTAAAATGAGTATTGATGAATGCAAAAGACATATCCAGCTCATATACATTTTAATAATAATAGTTTTGGAATGAAAATGGCCAACTGCGTTTTCGTTAACACACTCGTTTATCTCTAGGTCATCAAGCCTTTTACTTTACTTCCGTGGTGGATAAACACAAGGTATGGCTAAATAGATAAATTATACACATTTTTATTTAGCATTATATATTAACATATTTACAACTGGTAAAGTAAATCTCTACCTCATTTTGAAAATAACTTATATACACTAAAACTAACATAAAAATAACATATTTACTCATGCATTGGCCACCAGGAGTCTCTAACGTTGCTTGCTATGAGATAACGTTTCCTCATAGCTTAACTGTTAAAGACAATTAAAACCCTAACTCTTTAACTATGCTTCTGAATATAACTTCTGATAAACCAACCTTATGTGCAGACGTGTGTAAGACTACAATGACTCAAAAATTAGTCATTCAATGAATGTGTCTGCCACGTGCATTTTTAGTTAGTTAGTCCCTCAAATTAAACGGTTTAGTCTTTTGGACTGTTCCTCCAGGTCAAAAGCAACTGTCAGCCACCAAATATTACATTAAATAATGAATGCAACTACATTTTAAAATAATGCATTTTTCATAAATCCATTTCAGGTCACACATGTCAATTTTAAGCCATCTGAAGCTTTCATGGTCAAGTGTTCAGGCTGTGCTGGGTTACATTTACTCTCCTCAGTGATGGAAATAATAAGGCTGTCGTGTGTTCAAAAAAAAACATTATACATATAACATTAATTTATTACAAATATCTAGACATATTACATATCAAGCCCACACTCATTTAAAATTGGTATAAGTAATCAACTACTTAAAATCAATCATCTCAATGAATGAATCATTAACAAGAAAAAGAAACATCTTTGGAGATAATGCATGTGTCTTGTTCACCCCTGAAGCAGATCCACGAGGCGGCTGTTTCAGTAGCTTCAGAGACCTGCCCCTTTAAAAAAACACTTCATCCAGCCGGACCCCTCCATACAAATACTTAGCCTCTGCCTCACTTCAAGCAGACTGCCACTACCTTCATTATTGCCTCCCTGGAAAGAAATTAACATAGATCAGATATCCAGATTGGGTGTGAATGACATTTTGATTCTGAACATTTCTGCAGCTGATTTAAATAAATGGTGCTTAAATGACAAACCTCACAAATGGGATGTATGACAGACTGTACCTACAAACAAAGCACATTTTATGTCACAAATGAGTAGTCATTTCAGACTGAAAACCTTTAATCAAACATCAGTTAAAATCCACCAAGAGAAATTGTGACTCACCAGGCAAATGACAAGACTTGCAAGATGACGAATAACAAAGCAAGTCCTATGTTCTTCCACTGTAGAGAGATCGGATTTAATCAACATTGGGTCATGTTCATAATAACTTGAAAGTGGCCATAACTCTTGTCTTTTTCTATTAAGCTCACTCACCCAGAAGGCTGCGCAGAGAGTCAACACAAGGCAAGTCTAGAGAAATGGATGGGACAAATGTGACTAACAAACTGGAGATATTGAGCATGCGGCTTGATGTTTGGCCATCGGCGTTTATTAAGATGCAGAGTTTCAGATTGTGGACTCAGATGCAGTGTGCCCAATTCAATGTAGAGGAATTTGAGCAGGTTTAAATCATTTACATTAAATTTTTCATATTTAACAATTGCCATGCGTGTGATTGTTCTTGAGAACAGTTCCTGGATAATTAAGGAAGATGTACACAAAGTTCTCAGCGTCCTATCCAGGTTAATGCTGTCCCATTTTTTCTTATTATCTACTATGTCCCTTTAGAAGTATCAGGGGAAACGAGGCTGCATGGGTATGTAACAGAGTAAAAAGAACAAATCAGCAATTAGGTTTGTTCACTCACGATCATTATTGTGGTGGCCAGCGCTCTTGTTTTATCACACATCCTTTTCAACTGCTTCATTGGCCCCATCAGAAACATGGTACTGTTGGGACAGGATCATAGAATAAAAACATATGTTTAATGTAAAAACTTTTAAAATCGTATTCAATATATGTTGCCTACATAAATGCTTACTACGAATTCCTCCTAAGAGTAAAACCATCACAATGTTGTCATCAGCTGCTTTAATCTGATTTGTTCTCATTGTTGTGGACACCGACCTTCCCAGGGTACATATGTTTCCAAAAGTGTAAAAAACTATGAAGAGAGTGATTCCAATCCTGGGGATGAAGAGCAAACACACTCCCTGCAAGACAAGACATAAAGACAGCTGAGTTTTGACCTCGTGGGCCACATATAAAGTGCCGGGTTTTCATCTCTAACCAGCAGCTGGCACTTTAAGGACAGGAGTGGTTGCCAAATGAATCAATCACACCTTTAACATTCCTCAGGACAAGAAGAACCAGTAAGGCCAATACAGCTCTTCCTTGTTGTGTTGAGCATGAAACAACAAAAAGGAGATTATTACAGAAATTATTAGGGATCCTTACCAAAATTGTGCACACGCCGCCCACCACGAAACAGGCGATGAATCCCTTCACACGTGTTCCCCAACCTAAAGTCGAGGCTTCGTTGACAGTCTGCAGCAACACAGTTTTATCACTTTACACGTCAATTGAGATCCAAGCTGCGTACAGGCTAAAGCTGGTGTTTAGTTTTTACCTCTAAAATGGTTCGGTCATCTCTGCGCGCCTCTTCACCACTTAAAACCGATTTTAATTTATCCATGGCTGAGGATCCCTTAAAAGTCGCCTCGGTTGCTGAAGAAATCTGATTGTTTCCTGGAGCGAGAGAGAGAAAATTTGCCGCTTTTGCCTCACATCTGCGTGGATGGACAACACCGTCACGTGGCTGCTGACAGAGCTGTCAGGTAGCTCACCTGGTGGATGACTTCAGGTTACTCATACCTGAGCGGAGGAGCAGCAGATAGATTTTCACTGACTGCCTCCCACCCCCAGTCAGGCGAATCAGTGTCAGCACAAAATGAAAAAGCTATAGGCCTATGTATAATGCTGAACTGATTAGTCATAATCAACCAGCAGAAAATCAATCAGAAACCATTTTTTATGATTTAATAGTCATTTTTAAGTCATAGTTAAGTCATTCTTTTAAATTTCAATGATTCGCTGTTTTTCTCTGTCTTGTGTGATAATTAACTAAATATCTTTGGATTCTGGACTGTTCATCAAATAAAATATATATCATACCTGTTCATCAATTAATGCAAAAAGACTTGGCAGTTTGACCATAATTGGCAGTTGATTAGCCATGTGAAACTATTTTTACCTCCTGCTGTGATGATTATGTGATGCATGTGTGATCATTTGGTGCAAAAACGATTTTACTAAAATAGTGAAAAATAGGAAACAACATTAATAGTGACACACTGTGTTTCGTAAAACTGACAAAAATCAAGTCCTTTCGGAGTCATATTTTGTTAAGATATTAAACTATTCTGAATAAATACTACAAAAAGAAGACATAAACAATAATGGCAACATAATATAATCTGTAATGATCTAAAATAGCAAACACTTTTAATAACATTCTTATTTTTTTAGCATTTGTATGACTCAACTTCATAACATTATGAAACAACAACAACAACAAACAAAAAAAGCCACGTACAATATTTTAAGACATGCTTTCAAGTAATATACAGTAGCCTATGATGTACTGGCAATTGTTTTCACCACGAGATGGCACTACTGAACACCAAAATGTCTGACAAGGAAAATTTGGAGTCAAAATGAAAATCATGCAATCCATAAATACATTATACTGCATGTGCAAATTAATAATGAAAAAAAGATATGACAGAGTATATGAAAAGTATGAGGCCACAGTAAAATAAATAGCAATGCACAATGAGAGTAAAGCTAAAAGGGGTTTATAGCTGATTAAATAAGGCAGAGGTAGAGATATATTTCAAAAGTGAAGCATCCAGAAACTATGTCCTTCTCCCATTTCTTTGTACTGTTGCTGGAGCTGCAACCAGCATATCCCTGATTCAACTGCAATATGCATGAGTCTTAAGGTGTGCAACAGTCCTCTTCATAAAATCTCATCTTCTGACTCTGGATCCCTCTCTCTGGGCTTCAGGAGTCCCATTTCCATCGGAGGAGTCCTCTTCAATCTGGAGCGAACCACACTACAAAGAAAGCCCAACAAACACCCCACGTAACATAATCTGTTGTTAGAGAGTGCAATTAAAGCCACTCAAGTTGTTATTCCCTGTGAGGATGAATCTGTAAGGTCAAAAAGCAGCAGCCAATGGTATGTCTGGTGTGGAGCAGGTTCTTACCAGCTGACGGTGCCATAGAGCACGCCCACAACCAGCATGGCGAAGGCGAGGTGCCAGGAGTAACACATGGTGATGAACATCATATTGTTATGATCCTTTAGGTCCCACTCAGGGCCACGGGGAGGGTAAAGCACAAAACCAATCTGTGGCCAAAGAGAAGGCAGTGTCAGGAGCTGTTTTGTCATAAACTTCTGCTTATAGACGCACACATTCAGATTTACCTGCCAGAACCAGCTTCCCTGCAGGAGAGTGAGGGCGCAGCGCAGCAGCTCCAGAATGATGTTACATCGGTGGAAGACCTCCAGTAAGGCAACAAGAGCACTGCCAAAGATGGCATAGAGAAGGAGCTGATGTACATGCACGTCCAGCATACTCCTGCCATGGAGATGGTAGAGGAAAAGAAATCCTGCAAAAACAAAACAGTCATCAAGGATAGGAGCGGTGGAGAAAAATACGTTTTCACCCATTAATCTCTTTTTAGTTAGATGCTGACAACTGTCAAATGGCATCTTGACTGCATTTTGTTTGTCATCCAGTTATAAGCATTCATGTGCAAAAAAATCTGTTAATAGTGAAAACGTGAAAAGTAGTTAGCAAGTGTGCAGATAAGGCTAAGATAAATTAGCTAAGAGTAATGTTTAAACAGTCAAAAAGAAGCTTAAATAATGATTATACAGTTCTAATAGTTACTAAATGTAATGGATAAACAAGTGAAAAAGTTTTGCTAAATTTATTTATAAACAGTTGGAATAGTTAGCTTAAACTGTTGAAATAGAAAATAAGTGATAAGTGATAAGTGATAAGTGATAAGTAATAATATGGTTAAAATGGTATGAACAGCATTGGCAAGGTTACTTTGGAAATGTAAAAGGTTACCGAAAATGTAATAGTAGTAGTAACTATTTCAATTACTTTATCAAAGTAATATAACTTATTACATTTAATTACTTTTTGATTACTTCTAAAATTAAAATTTCTAATGAACCCACCTCTTATAAAAAGTTTGGCAACTGGAAAATTCAAATGCCCCTTTCCTTACCTTCATTAAAGAAAGCAATAGCCATCATCAACCTATCCAGTGCCAGTGGAGCCGCCTCTGTGGTGTGGATGATCAGAGACACAGTCCCTGCCAGGCCAAAGAACAGATACATGGTGGCATGCTGCCAGTTCATCAGATCTTCCCAGTGTTTCTCCTCAAAGTCGTACAACTGGAGTTTTGGCCCATCTGCTAAAAACTGCTCTGCCAGCATCCCTGGGGAGCACAACGGAAGAATCCTGTAAGTGCCTATTTGTGTCATACTTTACTTACACAGTATGCATTAAAATGAGTAAAGTAAAGTGAATAAAAAGACTTTACCAACAAAAGAGAAGAAGAGCATGACAGAGCCTTCGATGATCTCCAGGCGGCGCTGTGAGGCTCTGCTGGTCAGCCGAGTGGAACCTATATTCTTGTTCCTGCGTGTGGCGTGCCAGAGTGAGTGCTTTCCTGTCCACCAGATCCCAGCTACCAGAAAAAAGCTTCCAGGTAGTGCATGGCCCTTGAAGCTTCCCATGACTCACGACACCTGAATGGCAGGAGGAAACAAATCTGTTAGCATCATTGCAGAGTAATAACGAAGGGAAGCCACGATTGCTGTCATTTCTTCTTGCAATGAAACAGAAAACAAGGAATTAGGGTTTTGTCCTCAATATTGCCCCTGTGTTACACTAGCAAGTAAAACATCCTAGTCTCCTTCAAATGCAGGCAGTAAATGGATAAAAACAAAGATAATTTCAACTCTTATACAATTCAGCATATATTTTATGTGTTTATACAAAGTGTTCCTCCACTAGCATGGGGATTTTTTGCTTCGGTATTCTCTCATTTCTGGTTACTTCCCTTCGTTCTCGTATGTTTTCCTGCTGATTTGATTGTTTCCACCTGTGTCCCATATTCACCCCCTTTTTTTATATTTAAGTCAGTGTTCTTCCAGCATAGTTAGTGTGTGTGCTGGCGACGGCTCTTCAGCTGACCTTGGTAGAAGTATACAGGGAAAGGAACCTGTTTGAGCATCATGAGGCCTGCACCTTTTTTAAACATGTGAATTTGTCTGCTTCACTGCATTATACAGAAAAGCAGTTTTTGGGTTATACAAATGCTCACTCTGTAACGGTACACTGATTGCATGTTGTCCTTGGTAATAATTAGCCATGGTTTCCTTGACAATTAAACCTGCGCCTGAATAATGTGCGCTGGTGTCTGTGAGTGCAGGAGGCTGTAAGCATCTGCTGTTTTCCCTTTCTTGTTTATTCTCTCAAGGGACCAAAACGTATGTCCAATAAAAGAAAAATGATCAAAAACAAACAGGCTTCCAAAAAAAAAGAGAAAAAAGAAATCAGTCATGTGCTGTGCTCTCTTTAATCCATTGTGTGCCTCCTCGTGATTTCACTGTAAATACAAAGTGACTTGAAAGAGAGAATAAGGTTTTAAACTGTTTTAAATGTACATAACTTCTGCTTTTACTGTAAAGCGTCTTTGAGTGTCCTGAAATGCGCTATAGAAATAAAATGTATTATTATTATTATTATAAAAGTGTTTGACTTCCATCCCCTTAGCAATAAATGATGCTTTGTAAAGTCTGAGAGCAAAGCAGTGAGATCAACAATGAGCAGGGAATAAAATAAGGTGCGTGGCTGTCCTCTCTTTGTGATGGAGGTGACAGACAATATTCTGCTCGGCAACAAAGGGAACCGTTTGAAGGAGGACACTCAATACAAACTCATTATTTTAGATGTTCAATGCACAGATCTGCATATGTGGCCCTTTGGCTGAGGAAAACACTTGAGTCACCATGGCAATCACTACCTCATGTCACTGGAGTACTGCTGGAAGACTCTTCAGTGGCTGATTTACCCATAATATCAACAACAACATCTGCGGCTTGTTTTCAGATGCAGTGGTTCCAACACTTTTCAGGATTTCAGTAAATAAATACACATTTTATTATGCTCATTGGTGGAAAGGTACTCAGTACATGCTCTCATGTATTGTTATAGTACAATTTTGGTGTATTTGTGTTACTTTTACTTAAAGCCACCTACTTCCTCCACCACTGATTACCTGTTTGTTTAATTTAATAATGAATTATGAAACCACCTACACACTCACACTGAGACAAAAAACTACATCATGTGTATATTTTTACAGTCATGCATACAGTCTTCACATTGTGGTGAGCTGTAGCCCTATTTTTCAATTTGTTGGTGACAGCATGGAGACCCTTCACGGAGGAACAGATTCAAGTTTAGGAACCACCAAATGCGCATCAATTGTTGAGGCTGTAGTTTTAAAACCAGCTGTACACTGAAAAACAAACTATTTTAAGGACATTCTTGACCTGTCACTTTGTTTTTTCTCTGTCAGAGCAGACAGAGGCTGTAAAGCGTGTGCATAGAGATTGTAAAGCCTACTAAACAGATAGAAACATAAGAGTCTAGCTCATTAAATGTCTTACCATGAGATAATTGAGCCAACAAGATTGTTGGGTGTAGAGATCAAGATTAGTTTTGTGGTTTAATGTGAACTGTGAGTCCAATGTAAGAGCTTCTTGATATATAGTGTAAAATAAACTATAGAGGTAGTTACTTTCTATATAAGAACAATGAGTGTATGTTAAATGCACTGTATAGTCAGTGAACAGTAGCCAACAATTCCTTTAGATTAGAAAGAAGAAACGAAGTGGGGGTCTTACCAAGTTTGTTTCTGTAGAAGAAAAGTTGTAAATTCAGCCAGAAAAATCAAAGAATCCTTATTTTCTTACCACACAAATATTTTTTTCCAGTGGCAAAGAAAGAAATATGCTCCTCAGTTACTCTTCAAGTAAACATCTGCTGTCTCCACCGAGTCCCAGCAGCCTCCAGACTAGACCTGTTTCACAACCCCTTTTGTCAATTTTTTCCCGATACTGAACAGTTTAGGTTTTAACCCCCCAATAAAGTATCCTATTGGATGGCAGAGGTGAGCTGGCGTCATCGGTCCGTGCTGTCATTGGCTTAAGTCCACGTCAGTCTCTGGTGTCCACGTGTGCACTTTCACTCCGCCTGCTCGTGCTCGGCACGGTCCCTCCCTGCTCGGAGGAAACCGCTACTTTCCATCCTGGCAGGGCAGGCCGAACCGGGACAAGACGCCCAGCACGTACGCTGCGGCGGGAAGACTTCCTTATCTTCTGGCTGGAGGTTTGGTTTGCTGTGTGCAATAGTAGTGTGGGAAATGGAGGCAAATTAGGACTTCTAGTGTTAATCAGGGTTTACAAACAACCAACAAAGTCAACATAAAATACATTAAGCTACCCACTGTTACAAAGAGTTTCTTTTTAATAAACACTATTTGAAACAATTTTAAGCCCATTCATATAGTTTAGTAGCTAGGCCGGCTGCTATCTGTTCAGGGTGTATGACTATTTATTTGTAAATTGTAAAACAGGAGGAAAAACTAACTATTCTGCAAGCAAAAGATGGGTTCCTTGGTTATGGGCTATACACCCTGTGTGGTAGTTACACCATCAGACATTTTTACTTTAAGCAAGTTATAAACATTTTCTGAAATTTCACATGATGTTAAAAAATGTTTCAAAGATTTCTCCACACAGCCATGAATAACATTCTGGGGAAGAAATGCTGAAACCTTTAATTATCATTTTAGTGGCCTGAGAGTAGTAAAATTTAAAGGCACCCTTTGAAGTTTTCGACCACTAATAGTGCTCTAGAGCAAAGTTTTTACGAGTGGATCCCCCGATTTGAGGATGCATATGTACAGTATATGCGCGAGCACTTGCGTGACGCAATACACATTCCTGCCATCAGGTTCATGCTATTCCATTGATCTACAGTGAGCAGAAAAAAAGAAGCAACGCACTAATAATGCGGGATGGTGATGGTGCTTTGGCGCAGTGAATCAGACACATGCCTTTGGTGTGAGAGACCCGGGTTCAAATCCCACTATGATTTATCCACCATTGTGTCCCTGAGCAAGACCTCTGATATGCATAGCAATTGTAAATCGCTTTGGATAAAAGTGTCAGCTAAAGGAATAAATGTAATGAGTATAAACTTTACAAGAAAACTCCTCAGTGCACCTTAAAATAAAATACTCAAACAGAATATTACATTTATAATATATAAAAAGTTTTCCTTACATTTCCGTAGGGAAATAGAACTGGACTATATTTACATCATCTGCTGTATACATTTTTCCATATTAAGAATTAAAATAACATATAGGACAAAATCAGAACAGAAAGTAACAATTAATCAAGAAACTGGATGTAGCAGCATCTGGACCACTTCTGATAGATATTACAATAGACACAGTAAGGACATTTTTTAAACACAGATGTTACAAAAAACATTTAAAATGACTGTGTTCCATTTAGTTTGGTGTGTCTGTGATAGGGCTTTGATCTTGTGCATGCTGACTTACTGGCACATCTAGATGGAATAGAGCCATCACTAGTATTATTAGTTACGCCTGTGCTTTACCTGCTAAGCCGAAAATGTCTGCCTTGAGAAAGATCTATAATGCTGTTGCCATTGTTATTATGAGAGTTGGATAGATTGAATACGTGTTATTATTGGACTTGTTACAGGCTGCAGGGCATAATGAAATTTAAATTATATATTCAGACACACATAAGTGTATGTCTGTTGAAAGAAAACCACATTAAGCATAATAAGCAAGGGGGTGTCACTTCAGTGTGTTTTTATTGAAGAGTGCAAGACCACAATGGTGAGAAACAGTGCTGTGTGTCACCAGTTTGTTCTCGGGGGAAGCAGTGAATGCAAGCTGGCTTTACAAAGCTTTTCTTTATTTTTGGAAAAATCCTTTAAGATGTAAGACATCAACCAATGTTTCATATGTCCTGTATGAAAGAAAACCCAGAAAACAAATTTTCAACTCTCAGAGAGGACAGTAAATATAACTTGGTTACAATGTCTTTTCCCCTTTAAAGAGATAAAAATAACTTGGAAGTCTCACAGTTATAATTAGGCCTATTCTAATCATCTGTGCTGCAGAGTGCACACAGATAAATGTTGGTTGAACATAAATCCAAGCAAGACCACACCAGATTACCAGGAGTTATGAATTAATATCACATGAAATAATAATAATGTAGTGATGTACATCCGATACATGGAAAGACAAGTATTTGTCAGTCCCTAGAAATAAAATCACATTCATATCACTTATTTTTATGGATAAATATGCAGACAGTCTGACTTTTAGCACATGCTGTAAAGTCTCATTTGGCAGTGCAAGATACACACCAGCAGGGAAGACATTCAATTAGACCTCACACGTGAAATATGTCACATCAACAACAGCATAGATAAGGCAGGAGGATGGCGCGGATGGAAAATGAGACACGACAGTTTCAGGAGAGGGATTCACAGAGTAAAGATTATTAACACGGGCATAAAAGATTATTAACACGGGCATAAAAGATTATTAACACGGGCAGATAGGTGCACTCACTCACTTTCAGATTAGCAAAGTCATCCAGAAGCCGCAAGTATTACTATTTCTGTCCATGTCACAAGATTTAATCCTGTCATCAACATGGACTGAGTACACAATACATACAAACTGACCACAATAAGTATGCACAATATGCAAATACTCAATATACAGTACCATTGACACTCTGAAGTTAGTGTGTAACTTTAACTTTGTTATTTTCAGACAAAGGAGTGTAAAAAATGGTTTAAGTCATAAAAAATCTGTTTCAAGATATTTATTTTTCAAAAGTAAAGAGAAATCTCAGAAACCAAAATAAAAAAATTCTCCTTTTTATGTACTACTATGAAGCAAATGTTTTATACATCTCATTTATAAAAGTGGTAGAGCTAATATGTAGAGTCACATATTCATCAAAAAAAGTTTAATTTTATTCTAACTTTTAAAATGCTTTAACAATTGTGAATTACAATTTATGGATCTTCCTAAATAAAGAGTTATGAAGACTCCAAAGCTGACATAGCAATGGGGTCCACAGGGGGCCGTTTTACAGGTTCAGGTCAGGCACAGTCACGGCCCTGAGATTAAATCACTTGAACATCACACCATAAATGCAGTAAATGTTCAGGAGAGTATCCTGATGTCTGGCCCATGGGTGCAAATCCTCAATTTTTCCACCTATGAGTCACCTCTTCCCATTGAATGATATCAGCGATGTCTCCGCAGGGAAAGTTGTCGACGGAATGTGTGATGCTCCTTCTCCGTGGAGATTGGCCCGTCCGCCGACTTCCTCCTCTAATCCGAGATCCTCCTCACCTGACAAGCCGCTGCTTCACTGCCACTGCGGGGCCGACACTGCTCCGACCTCCGAAGCGCCTTCAGCACCCACCAAACGGAGACATCATGATCAGAACGGGTAAGTGTCAAGTCCTCAGACCAGGAGGAAGCTGTTTTAGTGCTCCATGCTTCCACAGAGATAAGTTTCAGGTGTAGGCAGATTGTTTTCATACCTTGCACATCATGCATATCCTGGAATTAGCTGCTTTCATGCACCAAGGATCTGATAGCCTATCTGACATGCTGCGATTGGAGTGAATGAGTGAAGAATCCTTTGCAGTGGGAAGGTCGGGGAAGTTTAAACACAGTGAACAGGAGACATGCAATGCGTCTGGCTTATGAAAGATGTTTTACCTCTTTGTGGAAGCGGTGTGTACAGTGAAGCTCTTGAACTGCCCCTCCACTCTTCTGCATGTCCTCATGACAGATCAGGCACAGCCTGTCATCATCATTCTGTAAAAGAAAGAATCAGAAGCTACAATAGTACAGTCACCTAATTAAGTATTTATCTGGTTTGTTTTACATTGCAATATGTAAAATTTTAAAATACCCAAATGCAGACTACAGGAGCAGACTACAACGGACAGTCAGGATTGCAGAAAAGATCATCGGTGCCAACCTGCCCTCCATTCAGGACTTACACATTTCCCGAGTCAGGAAAGGGGCACGGAACATCACTGCAGATCCATCTCACCTGTTCCAACTTCTGGTGGGCGCTACAGAGCACTGTCCGCCAAAACCAACAAACTTTTTTTACTAGTTACCACTTATTATTTATTCATCATTCTCTATTTCAGTGCTGTTCATACTGTTCATATATTATATATTGTATATACCATATACCAAACCCACCTACCTCAAGTTCATAAAACCTGCATAATACTCCAGCATCCTTTGCACTATGCTCCATCGCCCTGTGTACATGTACATATATGTATATGTGTACCTGTATATCACATCCACCTCTGACATATACATAATGATAATACTAATTTTACTCCTGCATCTTTTGCACTCTGCTCACGGCACTATTTGTCAATATGTCTATATTGTTTTTGTTTCTGTTTATAGTGTGTATATTGGTGTTCTCTATACTGTAGCCTGTGTTTGATTTTATTATTGTGTTATTGTATTATTGTATGAGTAAGCACATCGTGAGCAATGTACAATCCTGAGTCAAATTCCTCATATGTGTACACATACCTGGCAAATAAAGCTGATTCTGATGTTAAAAACAATTCAGAGTGACAGCCTTTGTGCCGAGATGATGACTGTGTCGTAACAGTAAGGATTAATTAAAGTGTACTCCAACAATATAGTATTACACTTAATAAAGTGTGGGTCCAAGAGAAGCAGCAGAGGATGAGATATCCTGATATTTAGTCTATAGTTTTGGTCAGGATCCCAAGCACTGGAACCTATATTTCTCACAGTGAAACTATAATAGCAGCTTTTATTTACAGCCTCCCTTTCTAGTAAACGCCCACCTCTTTTCCCACTTTGTAATGCAGATTTTCTTTAAGATATTTGGAGTCTCCAAGCCAAAGTTGAGATATGTGTAAAATCACCTTTAAGAACAAGACAAAGCTTAGTCGTCTGAGGCGTATTGTGTCATGTATTTGAGTTTGTAATCAGTGTCTAAAGAGATTACAGTACATGCAGTATCTGTCTCCTTATGGATTCATAGTTGGGTCATTTGGCTTGTTCCTCCTCTGGATCAAATTATCTGTGTTGGCAGAGGCAGGCACTGGCTTTCATGTTAGAAAAAGACTAAAATTTTCAGCCAAGCTGCAGCCATCAGTGCTTTGTTTGACACCACCAAGAGGCCGATCCATATGAGCATGTGTCGCCATTTCTCTATTCACCTGCTTTTGTTTCACATAACCTGACAGTTAACTCAGGGGATTGTCTTTGGTTCCCAAGGAATACAACTAAAGACCTCCAAATGTAAACAAGTGCAGCTCTAATCATACATGATTCCATCCATGATGTACAGTGTACTCCATCCCACTCTAAAAAATAAAACATTGGATCAACAAAAAAATATATGTTAACGTTTTCCACTAGAATTGTTAAGTTAAGACTGCTGGCAGAATTACATTAATTCAAAGCAATGTTTTGAGTATGGTGAATGACCTTTTAGGCCCCAATAAAACACATTTCTAAGTAACATGAACTTAATAATTGTCAACATGAATGCAAGTATTTAAGTTGATCCAACATAATGTACAACATTTATCCAACATAAATAAAGTTAGGTGAAGAAGCTTTTTGGCCACAATAAAACACATTTCTAAGTAACATGAACTTAATAATTAAGTTGATCTCTGCAGGTGGCTAACTGGCTAACATAGCTACTTGTAGTTTATAAACGTAGCTAGCCTACATGCTAACCGGAGCGGTGGCTAATGGGTAATCCCATATTATGTTTTCCCTGGCTACCTGGCCACCTATTACTTACTCCCGCATTTAAGCCTACTCAATCAGTGACAGGGTACAGCTACTCGCTAATTTTACCTCAGCGCACAGACTGTACTATCAACACTGCTCAAATTTCAGAGTAAGGACTTCTAGATTTCGGTATTCAGTTACAGTAGGCTCTCACCAACAGGATCCTGAGCGAATGCAAATATGTGTAATTAAGCATAAAATTACTTACCATTCACCATGTTACACTTTAATGAGTTTCAGCTGTGGCCCTGTGGTCACTTGTCTGGCTTTGAACATGCCCGCACATGAAGGAGAGGGGAACTGTGGGCCGTTTACACGTCATCAAATTGTATTTTACATTAACAGAATTTAAAATTAAATTATTTTTTGATTAACTGAAAATGTTAAACTCTGACAAGTCATGATAGTATATTGAATCAATAGGCATAATTTGTGTGTCATCCAAGCTCAATAAACTAACAATTACAAGTAAAAAGTCTAACAGTATTTCAGAAGTTGATTTTTTATTTCACAACAATATATGTATTTAAGTAATGACTAAAGGTCATTAGTGCATGATGTAAAATTTTAATGGTGAGTCTGCACAAATGTTCAGAACTATCAACATGACAAAAACTTTATGTTCACTTGATACAAAAAGTCATCCCTTGTAAGTTGTTTTGTGTTAAGTCAGCAATTTTTCATTTTTGAGTTAGTTTTACAACAATATTTAAAGCAGATACAGCCTAATTAGTTAAAGGTCAGTTAACAACAAACAGATTGTGCACTTATTTTGAAAGTGGAATTAACTGAAAAAATGGTTGGAAAAATATGTACTCAATGTTTTTATTTTCATATGACAAGTAGTCACTTTCTTGTTCAATAAAATGAAAGATTTGTGTTCATTTAACATAACATAAACACATTATTACATGTGTTACAGCAGTGTTGAGTACAACTTCCTTTCCTTTCTGTGTGTAACTTAAAAGTATCTGAGTAAAAACAAAGCCTGAATGTGTGTTGAAATGTATACGTTGGTACAATGGGAATATCTTCTAAATCTTTAGCAATTTAGGGTCAGTAAGGAATCTTTTTTTATTTATTGTTGACAACAACAAACAACACAACCTGTTTGCCTTGGTAAAATAATGCTTTTGTACAGTATATACAGTATATACAGTATATACATTAGATAAGTAAACCATGTCTTTATTCTTTAAATTGGTGAGTACAATCCAGGTGTTGCAAAACATAATTTGGGGATAACTCATTGATCAGGCCTTCCTGTGAAAGCACTACTCTCACGCTGGGCTCGAGTATCAACATTATAAGCAAGGTTCTCTGTGGCCTTATATATAGGAATAGCAGGGATTAATTGGCATGTCTGGCCCCTCAATTCATGTCCATTTGATCTGGTTGTCTCTACCAGGACAGAAAGAGATTTAATGGATGTTGTGTAACTAATAAATAAAATAAATAAAATCACAGTATGAACAATCAGGTTGACCATATTATAGCCAGTTGAAAACAATAACAATATGGATCCAATAGGATGTCACTGTCAGTAAGAGAAGAGCTGATTGTGATAAAAAGTAACATATAAGCATACAGACGAGGACAAATTCAAGGAAACAGATACATCAAATGCAGATGCTTGGTACACCTGGGCTAACTGAATGGTTTGGTGAGGATAAATATTATGTGAATAAAATGCTACGGCCTTCACAGTCACCAGATCTCAACCCACCTGTGGAAGATTTTGGAGCAACGTGTAAGACAATGCTTGCCACCAGCATCTCCATAGGACCAGATGATATCATATGAACTTTCATCTACAGATCTATTTAGTAATATTTGCGACTGTCTCTGATGGTGTATGTCCGATTATAATTTCTGACTATGTTTGTGTTTCTTTCTATCTGTACTTCAGAATGCAGGAAAGGGGTTAATGCTCAAAATGTGCACCGTACAGTTGCTTTTATTGCATATAAATCATCTAACCTGTTTTGTTATTGGGCTCAAGACTGAGTGTAATGTTCATTGATAAAAGCTCTGGTTATAAATACAGGATTTGCAGAGAAATGTCATTTTTACAACGTTTAAACAGAGTTGCACTTCCTCTGTAGATATAAAGATTTAAAACATTTATATTTCTAGTTACATATACATACTCGGTGTATAAAGTAGGTCTATTCCTATTTCTAGTAGGTTATTTCACGTTTTTACAGCAGCATGTTCTTGTGACGGCCCTGCCTAGTTGGGTTGTTTAACTGTGTGGTGTTGGGCAGTTTACTGTTCTCCTTTTGTCCCTGAAGGTATCAGCGCCCATAAACCAGATTGGGAGCACCTGGGCCAGACGCTGTGGAAGGATAAATACTCTGGCGCTTTTGCTCTTGAGCTCTCTCTCTGATCTGGTCCCACTCCTGCCAGCAGCAGCAGCAGCAGCAGCAGCAGCAGCAGCAGCAGCAGCAGCAGCAGCAGCAGCAGCAGCAGCAGCAGCAGCAGCAGCAGCAGCAGCAGCAGCAGCAGCAGCAGCAGCACACCTTTGTTTTGTTACATTATGTTTGTTACCACTCCTCAACACCCAAGCTCCGTACTTATCACTCATCCACATCTACATCACTGATGTCACTGACTAACACACTCTACATTGTTGATTATTAGTTTAGTTGTTTAAGTTGTTACAATAAATATGTTTACTTTTGGCAATCCTCCGTGTCCTCTCCGCATTTGTCATGGCCTTTGAGCCGGGTTATGACATATGGGTCTGGGTATCTCTGGATAATCTGTAATTCGTAGTTTCTATTATTTAATTCATGTTTTAGTTTCGTAACATATTTATATGCCTTCTTGCTATGTGTGAGCTCAACCAGCAGAGATCACTCAAGCATACTTAAACACACAACGTCACTTTTACAAATCTACAAAACGTCACTATTTCAAAGTCATGTACATACTATATGTATATATAAATATATATATCCTTCAAGTATATTTATTATTCTGACCAACTATGCTGTGTAACTTCATCATAAAAACACCAACATAAAAAGGCTGTTATGGTTTGGACTGATAGAAACAGGTCAGGAATCAGAAGGGCTGTGGCTGTAGCCTACAAGCATACTTAAACATGTGCAAGCAGTTAAAACACATACTGTATCTTTGAGTGTAATTGTAAGTTGTAAATGTATGTAAGCAAAGAATAGATGAAGAATGGAAATAAATGTTTTAATTTCAGCTATCACACAAAATTCAAACACACTGCAGTAATAAGTTTCCTTCATAGTCTTTAGTCCTTGCTCGTGAACTCACCCATCCAGCTAATACAATATTTGTATAGGGTTGTTTTTTCTGTGGGATATGAGAAGCAGTTCATAAGAGATAAGCCTACACATAGCCAATGCTGTGCATGTAATTTAGTGCAGCTAAGTATCTGTCAACTCCCATGCATGTTGAGGGTCAAAACTCTTCCAAAACAAATCTGTAGAGTTGTATACTTTTTTATTTTCCTTTGCAATTTTGCCAGTGTAATATACTTATTATGTTAGTAATAGTAACGAGAAACCAAATAACCGTTTTTGGTGTCAGAATCAAAAAACGAAAAACCAATTAAAAACGACCCGTTTTTTCGTTTTTGGCGATTCATTTTATTGTTATTCCTTTTTGAACAAAGAATGAAGAGAGTCTGTGAATTTCAGTCAATTCGTTTTTTGTTATGAACCAAAAACAGAAGTCACATGGTCTATTTCTTTTTTGGAAGCGAAAGCACCCGGTAAAACCTTCACAATAAAAGTAGCCCATGTGTACCATGTAGTTAGAAAGGTGATTTTAGACTAAAACTAAACTATAATAACGTTTTTTAGTAAAACTAAACTAAAACTGGCAGTGAAAAAAACACTTTAGTTATCTGAAATAAAAAATAATAACTCTGGCTGTTTGGGAGAATTAAACATTTGTAAGACCATTGGTGACCTGTAACTTCTTCCAAAACAAATCTGTAGAGTTGTATAATTTTTTATTTTCCTTTACAATTTTGCCAGTGTAATATACTTATTATGTTAGTTAAGTAGATTAAGTATTTTTAAATAAGCCTGTAGTTCTCATTAGTTATGTAGGCCTACTTGTGTGTGAAACCTGCTAGTTAGTTAGCTTTAGTTAGCTAGCTAGTGAGTCATAAAGCATCTCCTCTGGCTCTGGGATCTTTTACTGCCTCTTTTGGGTTTAATTCTGTTTGATGAACCACCAGGGAAAGGCCGTGTTCTATACTGTTCATAACCATGTAAAGTAAAATAAAATGTTAAGTTGAGTCATTTAGTTTTTCTCCTGGTACTCATCTCAGGACCTCCCAGAGTTTCCCCAATGCCTGGAGGATGTGAGCCTGTGCAGGGTTTAAGGACTGATGATAGTAGCAAGGCTGGCCCCAGTCACCTACTATCACCATCCATCCATCCATCCATCCATCATCAACTGCTTATCCTGTGTACAGGGTCGCGGGGAACAATCATTCACTCTTCAAATAAATGCTGGACTGGCAGGACAAAGCAGAACACCACTCCTTCCTCCAGCACAATAAAAGGGCCCTGTTGTCACTTTCAGATATTTACATCGTGATTTATGGTAACCACACCTTGTAAATTTGGCACTTTTTTTGTGGATAAGGATGATGTCAACTTATGTCTTTTAATACACGTGTCATATACAGTAGGCTTTTATGTACAACAGTACAGTGAAGCAGGGCTCTGCATTGCAACTCTTTCACTCGCATATATGCCCTTAAATGATTTACAAGCACAGTGTGTGAGTGAAGACTAAAACCTACTGTAAATGTTGTTATAATGTTAATGATATATTATACTAGTAGTCATTTATACTAGTTCCTCCAACAGGTTGTGGTTAGAGCCTCTGCAGTGGACAGATGTAGATTTAGCCAGAGCAAGGATGTCATTGTGCCGATACAGCCTCCTCCTGAGAGCAACACATTCCCCTTGTGGTGTTTTACTGAATTTATTGATATACTTTAAATAATGTTCACTAATCTTGTTTACATAAAGTGTGGCGTGGGTTGTGTGTGCATGTGGCAAAATCAGTTAAAAAGCTTTAACATTTGTAGGCCCATGTCGAGTGTTCAGATCCAATGGTCTTCATTTCCATAGGCCTCCACTAGTTTTCACATCATAAAATTGTCATTGCACACAAGGAGAAGGAGCTCAAGCATATTATAAATATGTATATAATAAAAACATTATAAATTAATTCTGTGCTACTTGAACATATCAGCCTCCAAGAAACAGATACGATGACCAAGTAAACAGCAGATTTCCCCCCAATACTCAAGTTTTGTCTGTAATTCCTTTAAATACATCCAATGCAATACAAAAAGACCCCGTGACCCTGTACGCAGGATAAGCGGTTGACGATGGATGGATGGCAATACAAAAAGAGACATGCTTTAAAAACAATTATTTTCTTTTAACGTTGAAAGCCTCAAGTATCAGGCTACACATGTGAGATGTTGTCTGTAAAGAGGGTGCAGGTGATTGGTATTAAAGGTGGGTGACCCGGGTAGGGTGGACAGGTTGGAGCTGTGTGTAGTACAGGTCACCCATGTATTTCAATATCCTTATGCACAAAGGCAGAGCCACAATTACAAGGTGTCGTTTACCATATTTCATGATCTAAAAATCCTAAAGTGACAACAGGGCCCTTTTATGGTGCTGGAGGAAGAAGTGGTGTGCTTCTTTGTCCTGCCAGCATTTTTTATGCTATTCATAGGCTCACATCACCAGTAGGGGTGGGAATCACCACTTTTTCAGTCCTCTATATGGTCCTGTTAAGTTTTCTTGGACTAAAAAAGCAATAGATTTTATTATTCTAGTACCAAAAAGTTAAAAGTCCCACCTGCAATTTATATAATAAAATATCGATACTTGGCGTCCGTGTATTGATATAGTATTGCTACGGCAAATATTACGATACTATACTGTATCGATTTTTCCCCCCACCCCTAATCACAAGTCTTGGGACTCAATTTCACTTTTATTTTACTTTACACATATTCAAGTGCATAGCTTTCCCTGATGGCTCATCAAACAGAATTAAACACAAGAAAGGCAGTAAAAGACTTGAAAGCCTCAGAGTCAGAGATCATTTTTGATTCACATGAATGCTCACCAGGTTTCACACATAAGTAGGCCTACAGAACTAATGAGAACAACAGGCTGGATTAAACAGTATAGAACACGGCCTTTCCCTGGTGGTTCATCAAACAGAACTAAACCTAAAAAAGGCAGTAAAAGATCCCAGAGCCAGAGGAGATGCTTTATGACTCACATTAATGCTAGCAGGTTTCACACATAAGTACGCCTACATAACTAATGATAACTACAGGCTTATTTAAAAATATTTAATCTGCTTAACTAACATAAGTATATTACACTGGCAAAATTGCAAAGGAAAATAAAAAAGTATACAACTCTACAGATATGTTTTGGAAAAGTTTTGTTTTGATACAGAAGGGGTAGCAGTGGATGGTGGAAGCTGAGAGTTTTTAGCAGCTATAGTGCCATAGAAAGAGAAGCTGGAAGGCAGGTGAAGTTCTGCACACCCTTCAAACTCAGTGATTAGCTTCCTTTGGTAGCAGTGCCAGCCTTTTCTTTGATATAAACACAAGTCAAAAGGTCAAAACCTTGTTGCCTGTTGGCGCCACAGAAGGGGTTAGAATGACCTCTGCTGGTTGAGCTCACACATAGCAAGAAGGCCTATAAATATGTTATGAAACTAACAGATGAATTAAATAATAGAAACTTTAAAAAAAATAGGCTAACTGCTGTCCTAAGCTACATATAACATTAGTTAGATTGTCTTAATCTGAAGTTACAGGTCACCAATGGTCTTACAAATGTTTAATTCTCCCTAACAGCCTCAATAAAGGAGAGGGGAAAAGCCCAAAAGCATAATACCACCTCTTTAACTTACAGGATTTGCACATCCCTCTGATTCACTGGGAGAGTAGTGGCTATATACCTTCTGATCCCAACTGTGGTGTCCATGTCCAAGAGTGCGATTGCCCACTGAGGCCTGAGGACCTGGCTGGACTTCGTGGTGCTGTGGACCCAATGGGACCCTCAACATGCATGGGAGTTGACAGATACTTAGCTGCACAGCATTGGCTATGTGTAGGCTTATCTCTATGAACTGCTTCTCATATCCCACAGAAAAAACAACCCTATATAAATATTGTGTTAGCTGGAATACACTGGCAAAATTGCAAAGGAAAATAAAAAAGTATACAACTCTACAGATTTGTTTTGGAAGAGTTTTGACCCTCAACATGCATGGGAGTTGACAGATACTTAGCTGCACTAAATTACATGCACAGCATTGGCTATGTGTAGGCTTATCTCTATGAACTGCTTCTCATATCCCACAGAAAAAACAACCCTATACAAATATTGTATTAGCTGGATGGGTGAGTTCACGAGCAAGGACTAAAGACTATGAAGGAAACTTATTACTGCAGTGTGTTTGAATTTTGTGTGATAGCTGAAATTAAAACATTTATTTCCATTCTTCATCTATTCTTTGCTTACATACATTTACAACTTACAATTACACTCAAAGATACAGTATGTGTTTTAAGTGCTTGCACATGTTTAAGTATGCTTGTAGGCTACAGCCACAGCCCTTCTGATTCCTGACCTCTTTCTATCAGTCTAAACCATAACAGCCTTTTTATGTTGGTGTTTTTATGATGAAGTTACACAGCATAGTTGGTCAGAAGGATAAATATACTTGAATATATATTTATATATACATATAGTATGTACATGACTTTGAAATAGTGACATTTTGTAGATTTGTAAAAGTGACGTTGTCATGACGACAGATGGCAATAAAGTCAGTCCCTCTAATTCTCACATTCAAAGTTTAAACTGGTACATTCTTTGTTCAACTTTATTATACTCTGAGATATCCATTCAAGTATTAATTTTAAGGCACATAACAGAACTTTGACTTGATTATTATCAGTGACCTTTTACAACATTTCTTATTTTCTTCAAACTGACAAAACTTTACCTTCACCAAATCCAGTCTAGTACATCAGTGACTTTGACTCCATTAACTGTCTTTGAGATTTTCAGCAAAGAATGGGACATAGCAGTCAAGGGAGAGCACAGAACATGGCCAAGAGAGGACTCTAATCTCGCCTTGACAGCAACTTTCAGCCAGCATGCACTTTTATACTTCAAGCTTTTTTTTGTCTTTAAAAAAAAGTTTCAAAAGTTTTTAATTATATAGTTATGTTTTGAGAATCCTTCATGGGCTTCGAGCCCATAAACATTTGATACTTGAATCAATGTAAAGCTTCAATTTAAAGGAAACCAGAAAATTAAGAGACCTCCTGAATTTAGAACTTGTTCCTCATAGAACACAAAAAAGGCTGCCATCTACTGACTATTTATGTCACAACCTACACACTTTCTAAACATGCATGGTTGATGTTGTGCAGTGTGCCCTAACAATGGTTTGCAGCAGAACTCATAGACTTCATATTAGTCCAAACCCACAATCATTAGTTGCAGTGCAACCTTACAGATGATCACAGAACTGTTCATAACTGGTGTAGTGACCAGGCAAGCGCAGGATGTGGAAACAGGTGGATGATCTTGGATGGTCTGCCTGCACAACTTCCACTTGCATGTCCTGCATGGGCAGCTACCAGCCCACCCAGAATTTCACTAACTGCTTCAGTTTGTCTTCAGTCACTGGAATGGAGGTCAATAATTACACACCAATGGAAGAGAGGAGAACAAATATTAATCAATGAAATTGTGATTTTGAGACTCAGTTTGCAATACAGATGCATTGTACACTTTACATGAATGTAAACATGTCAGGTGATGCCACAAAAAACCCCATGGTATATTGCGATTATAACATGGATGTTGCAGTCACAAAAAAAATAAAAAACAATAAAAAAATACAATACATATTACCAGTCAGAGGTTTGGACACACCTGATTGTCCAAACCTCATATTGTAATAAATTATTACTTTCAACATCTTCTATAATGAACAGGTGGATCCACAAGAGAGCACAAAAACAAATATATCTGTCTCCACAAACTGCCATAGGTAGCCAGCAATTCTGCATTGGTTTGCAACAGGGCATTCATCATCATCATCCTTTTCCCCTTCTACCGGCCAGATGATGTCTAGAATCTATACGTCACATTTGACGAATGTGAATGAATTGAAAACACTACAAAAGCAAAATAACATCATTTGAGGGATGCTTTGCTGATTTTAAGCCACCATTAGTCATATTTGTGTGGACAATGTGTTCAGATGAAATAGAATACCTGAGCAGTGCATTCAGCCATTGATTGACGTGGAAAAAACACTGGTACTACATCTGGTCTGTCCTCCAACAGTAGCCATAATATTCTTGTAATCCCTGCCTCAGCTTTTTTATTTGTTACGAGGTTCACCTACATATATTATAGATATTAGAGAGAGTTGTTAATTATTTCAAGGTGTAAGGATATACAAAAATATAGAAGCACGTTTTTTGTAAAACATCCCAAATGTGCATATGCACCTAGGATGGCTTAAAAATCATAATTAGCTAGTAAAATATTGTACATTTCAGAAACAGATATATAACAGTTGCAAGTTTAACAGTTGATGAATATAAATCCTACCAAAACAGAGCAATCCCTTTCCTAATGTATTTAAAGGTTCAGTGTAAGTCTTAGTGACATCTAGTGGTGAGGGTTCCGAATTGCACCCCCTATCAAGCAAGTTGTATAGCTATGGTGCCTGAGACAGGACAAAGCTGTGGTCTGTGAGAGAAGAGATTGCCAGTCAAGAAATGAGATTTCTTTAGACAGATATATTAAGAAATTATGTAACACCAAATGTTTTTCTGAATATTATTGTTACTTGTTCATTAATAAACAACAGCCACATGAAGAAATTAAGTGCTACATGATGTCTTACACTCCTGTAATACATTATTTTTCATATTGGGAGGGTTGCCTCATCTGGACTAACATACCAAAGAAAATGAAGAAATTCTCAAAAACTATCACATCTAGTGCATCAAGTATGACCACTGACAGATACCAGGACAATGTAAGCCTCACTGTTTCTGCACCACAGCCCCATTATAAACCACATAATACATGAAGTTTACGAATGCGTTGTCAGGTGAGGATTAAGGCTCCTCTGGCTTTGCTTAATTAGATAAGCATGCAAATATTACCAAAACGGTTTTTTTTTAAATACAACAGAAACACAAAGTAGTACTGACAGCCATCATTTCAGCTTGTTTTAAAATGGTGAAACGTTTTTAATGGGCATTTAGCATTAATTGAAAGTACAAATTACACATTTGTGTGCACAGTGGGGAAGCAATATCCAAAAAAAACATGCTTCTTTTTAATCTTTAATGCAAATTTGGAAAGTATTTATTATTGGTCACTTGATAGGCAAACGGTCTTGTTATCACCATTAGCAGTAAAATGAAATTCATGTTTTCTGCCAGGGCAGTAAGATGTGAAGTTTAGCTGCTGATCTGAGCTTTGATGCTGGAAGCTGCGGTTTTATTGCCAATTAGTGATCAGCTGATTGTCATGAACATAACAGAGCACTGTAGAGAGAGAGAGAGTTTTATTTTATTTTTTTTAACACACACACGCTTACTGTTTTATTTATTTATTTTTAATATATTTTTTAAACACAAACAAACACACATGCTTACTGTTTTATTTATTTATTTTATTTTATTTTAATTTTTAACATAGGCTTTGATTACTTTACAGTTTAATTACTTGCTTAATGAAATGTATGGGGTTGATCTTGTTGTTCTTATGTTGTATGTATCATGCTTTGGCAATGTTGTTGTAACACATTCATGCCAATAAAGCTAATTTTAATTGAATTGAATTGAATTGAGTGTAACTACATGAAGTTTACATCACAAGCCAAAGCACAGCGCTGGAGAATAAACCAATCCAACTAGCATTACATATTTTTCTACCAGTGCAGTAAAAGTTTAGCTGGCTGATGCTTCCATGCTCTAAGCTAACATTATGGTTTTATTGCCAGTTAACCTTACTGAACAGCTGATTGTCTCCCTAAGGTAACCAGCAGAGCCAAACCACAGGCTGGAGAATAAGTAGGCGCCAAGAAATTAATCCATATTTCCCACCACTGACAGGGGAAACATGTCAAGTCTCTCATGATTATGGCCAGCTAATTGCTAAAGCTATCAAACAACAGCTTTCTTTTGCATCCCTAAAGTCTGACAAACTTATTTACCTGTGCCGCAGAAAACAGACAACTTCAGCACCGCTTTGAAAACATCTGTCCCATATTATAGCCTTCCTTCCGGAAAATCCAAAGCATCTGTGATTTCGGCCTTCGGCCGTCAGCTGTCAGTATCTGTCCCAACTGGTCTGGCTTCATGGTATAAAGATCCACATGCTGTTGGCTCTCCTGCTAAATAACACCTGTGCTCCTTCATTTGTCCAAATGTCACTTCCCTTCTAATAAACGAGAAGACTACTCAGACTGTTTATTACTATTATTATTATTTCCTTTGTACATATTCAATGTTATGTTAGTGATAGGCGTCTACACTACCCGAATTATACAAGCAGAAGAAGAACGCCCTGATGACGAAACACGCTCTGTGGCACTGTTTGTCCTTGTCGGCTATGGTAGAAACATGAGGACAAAATACAGCAACCTGCATTGGAGGGTGTGCCCGTGGTTATGTAGATAATAATGTCTCATTCTATGGTAATAAAAACATAATGGTTCATTATGTAAGGTCTTTATACAGCATTGAAAACAGAGTTATGGATCTTATATTACATTTCTGTCAATAGAGCCTCAGAAATATTACACACTGAACCTTTAAGTGTTGTCTGCCATGTTTGTAGTCGGCAAACTATCAGCTCTTGGAAGCTGTTAAGGTTGGACCATTTCAAAAGTTTATTGGTCTGATGTCTGTGCAGTAACTTACTGCTCAGAACGCTGATTTCCATTTATTTGGTTTATATTTATCAAGATTATTCACTTAAGTGAGCAGTTTTTGAGCAAAACATTTCCAAAATAACTGGAAAACCAGGTAATTATTCACCTTATTATGGCAAGGAAGACTTCCTTTAATTAGTCTAACATAGGTTCTAAATTGTTGTAGCTCTCAGTTTCAAGTCAGACTCCCTCTAGAAACACTAACGTTACTTTACCTCTTAACATTCCAACGTCAGGTCCTCGCGGCAGCTTTCGGTATGTGCACACACACAGTTGATATGTTAACTTCATATGATCTCTGACTATGCCAGATACTGTTGTAAATTTTCACATCAATAAAAATAAAAAAATAAGATCTACCAGAAAAAAAGCACATCTGCGTCGAGCTACTGGTGATGCAGCAGCAGCCGCCTGCCGCCAAGGGGCGGTGCTGTTTTAGAAAAAATACATACACTTAGAAAAACCTGTGTAAAATAGTAATTTTTCATGGTATTGGTATGAAATGTAAACTAGGACTAGGTAATGCTTTATACTGTGGTCCTACTGTGCTTTCCAGCTAATAAGTCTCAGCTTTAGTTGTCTGCATGTACTTGTTAGCAAGCATTTTCAAGCAGAAATGAAAAATATATTAGTTGTAGTGTGTTTAAACTCACTTTAAAATCATTCTGACTTTTGGGTTAGACACTCCAGAGTGTTCTCTTTCAGAGAAGCCCAAAACCATGCATATACTCCAAATGGTTCAAGAACTACATTCAATTTACTTTGGATATGCCTTGAATAGGCGTTTAGCATGAATTTTACAGGAATGTTAAGAGGTTAAAGAAAGATTTAACTATCTAGATTTGTTTGAATTAATACAGATGAGACAAATACTAAGGAACTCCCCCTAATGGTGGCATTTAGTCATCTTTTATTTGGATCAAAGAGTCCATATTCCAGTTCACTTTAAGAAACTTGAGTGTTTAATTTATTGATTAGTTTATGCAATTACCATTCAGGATTTTAATAAGAGAGACAGTTAGCCTAGGTCGGCGCGGTGGTGCAGTGATTAGCTCTGTCGCCTCACAGCAAGAAGGTCATGGGTTCTGTGTGGAGTTTTTATGTTCTCCCCGTGTCTGCGTGGGTTCTCTCCGGGTGCTCCGGCTTCCTCCCACCATCCAAAGACATGCAGGCTAGGTTAATTGGTGTCACCAAAATTGTCCTTCGGTGTGGATGTGAGTGTGAGTAGTTGTTTGTCTATGTGTGGCCCTGTGATGGACTGGCAACCTGTCCAGGGTGTACCCTGCCTTTCGCCTGATGTATGATGGGATTGGCTCCAGCCCCCCGCGACCCTGTATGCAGGATAAGCGGTTGACGATGGATGCTCACAAGGGCAACTGTTCGTTAAATGCATGTAATCCATGAGTTTTCTCCAATTTGCTCAATCACAAAACACCATCAGTATTAGATCTTGCATCAACCTGACTAACTGTTCAAACAGGTAAACGTAAAATTAAACCACAGTCTTCAATAATCAGAAAGGCCAGGGCAACCGGGGTTTGAACCCACGACCTTCTTGCTGTGAGGCGACAGCGCTCCCTTGTGAGCAACCTATGGAAGTAAAGGAAGGAAAAAATCAATGGAACTGAAACTCTACCTTACTGATTAAATACTGACAGCCACTAGGGTCAGGTGGAGGGATTCTTCTTTCACTTTAATTTGTCAATAATATAAGCAATTATCAATTAGTGATCAATCAGAAATTAATTTCAATTAAAAGATTTTCAATTTAATTAGTATCATATTTAGAGGAAAAGTTAGGATACTCAATTTGGTCTTTGCTAAGTTCATTAAGGATACCCATGTAAAAAGAGTAGATTTGGAGATTACGTTAATTAGTTGTTGCAAGCGGCCCAAAACGTGAGAAGTTGTTTGAATTTAAATAAGAAGGTTTTTGAGTGAAACAACTGAATGTTAATTCTCATGAATCCATTAATTAAAATGAGATGGTAAAATGTTATCATGTCAAAAATTAGGTTCACATAATGTAATATGAACGAATAATACATAAAAGGTGTCAATGGTCATTGTTGTTTCAAGAGTAAAATGCAGATTTAGCTATTTAGAAATAATTAGTCTGTGTTTCAATTTAGGTAAGCCCAAATATTTAGTGAACTTTGTACATTATCATAGAGACAAATTCAATTGCAATTATTAACGGCGATTGATAAATATGCTGCAACCTAGGTAGGTTTAAGCTTATAATGAGTTAATGTCTTTGAAATGATTAGCACAATCCAACAGATATCACCGATTTAAGCAGTTGACTAGTAAGTGAATGTTTAAATTAATTTTAGGACATTGGAGTTTTCATTTGCAAATTTAATTGGTTAACTAAGTTGTTAATCTATTCCAGAGAAATTCTCATTTGACTAGTATTATCCCTTGAAACGAGCACCCCTGACAAGAAGAAGAAGAAGAAGAAGAAGAAGAAGAAGAAGAAGAAGAAGAAGAAGCACCTTTATTGCCAAGTAGTGTTTTATACATACGAGGAACTTGCTGTGGTGATAAGGTGCTACACGTAGACAAACATACAATTGACATAAATAAATGTAGAAATATATAAATATGGAATAGACAATGCAAGTTATATAAGAATATTAAAGAAAATAGAGAAAAATAATGTAAAACTATTTGCAGAACATTTGCATTATTCTGGGTTTGTGTAGTGCAGATGCATTGCAACAAAATATATAAACTGACAATATAAAAATATACAACAAAGATTAACAACAAATGTGTGCAATATGCCAGGTTTGTGCATGATATGAAATGAAATAGTGTTTACATGTGCAGAGACTTACTAAATATTATTTGCAAGGGGGGAGTGACAGCGGAGGACCCCGGCCTTGTTGTTGAGGCTAGCTGCAGATGGGTAGAAGCTGTTTTTGTGGCAAGACGTTTTGGTCCTGATGGACTGCAGCAACTGCCCAAACAGTTTGTGTCCGGGGTGGGAGGGGTCAGCTGCAATGTTTCCTGCTCGCCTCAGAGTCCTGGAGGCATCCTGAAGAGATGGAAGATTGCAGCCTGCCTTAGTCCCTGGTAGTGGCAGCAGCGTGATGAGTGATGGTGATGGAGGAGGTGAGGATGGACTCAATGATGGTGGTGTAGAAGTGCACCATCATTGTCTTTGGTAGGCTGAACTTCTTCAGCTGCTGCAGGAAGTACATCCTCTGCTGGGCCTTTTTGGTGAGAGAGGTGATGTTCAGCTTCCACTTGAGGTCCTGGGAGATGATGGTGCCCAGGAAGCGGAAGGAGTCCACACTGGCAACTGGGGAGTCACACAGGATGATGGGGGAGGGTGTGGCTGGGCTCTTTCTGAAGTCCACGACCATCTCCACTGTCTTCAGAGCATTGAGCTCTAGACTGTTCTGGCAGCACCAGGTCACCAGATGGTCAATTTCCAACCTTTAGGCGGACTCATCCCCACCAGAGATGATCCCAATGACGGTGGTGTCGTCCGCAAACTTCAGGAGCTTGACGGACTGGTGACTGCAGGTGCAGCTGTTGTAAAGGGAGAAGAGCAGAGGGGAAAGAACGCAGCCTTGAGGGGAATCAGTGCTGATGGTCCTGGAAACATAGATGTTTATGTTTTCCCAGCTTAACATGCTGCTTCCTGTCCGTCAGGAAGTCAGTGATCCACCTGCAGGTGGAGTCAGGCACGTTCAGCTGGGCCAGGTGATGGTGTTGAAAGCAGGGCTGAAATCCACTAACAGGATCCTGGCGTAGGTTCCTGGGGAGTCCAGGTGCTGTAGGATGTAGTGAAGGGCCATGTTTACTGCATCATCTACAGACCTGTTGGCTCTGTAGGCAAACTGCAGGGGGTCCAGGAGGATCTTATGAGGAAGTGACTGTTTGGATTTCAGGAGTGATATTAGCATTCAAAATAAGATTAAGTAAGCATTTTGGTCTGTTTAGATGAAAAGTAGAACTTGGCACTTTTCACCACAATAAAGATTACAATTTAACTAGTTGTACTTAATTTGTGGTGTTGAATTACTTAGTCAAAATTATACAGTTTATATGTATAAGATTTAATCATTATTTCTCTTCATGTCAACTTGGATTACCGTATGAAACAATATTGACCTTAAATTTCCAGCCCTCAAATTAAGAGACCTTGGATAGCCAAAATAAATTCATGTATTTCAAGTAAAGTGTTTAAAAGAATGATGATACGTTAATTACAGTTTAAATTATATGGTGTTTTAGCATCTGTGTTATTCCAAAATATTCTACTATGCCTAAAAAGGTCAACAACTAGATAACCACTACTGGTCTAAGATCTGGAAGCCATGTGAAGTTTAAATATTGACAGAAAAGGGTTCGGAGTTGACCTCATTGCCACATGATTTTTTGGAAAATTTAGACTTGTGGTGCATTTAGTGTTCCACATTATCAACTCATTATGAGATAGGCTGCAGGGGTGGGGAGAGGCTTTTTCCTTCTGACCTGATGAAGTTTGTTGAGCTGGGAGCAGATTCCACTATTAACCTGAAACGCTGTCTGAAAGAGGCGGCAGAGCATCGCTCGCCGAGTCATCAACCAACTGAGGGTGTTTGGTTGATTGTCTTTGTGCTACACAGACTGTGCTGTCAAACAATATTGCTTTTCTCATGCCAAACAAAGATGTGTGTGTGACCGACTTGTGGAGTCATGGCATTTTCACTTTGTGAGAATATATTCTTGACATCCAAATAAAAGATAGCTGATCCAGATCAGGTTACCTTGTTCATTTGATGCAAATTTTATGTTTTGAAGCATGTTTCCATATCTTAGCTGATCAATCCCATTAATTGATTCTCATAAAAATATACACTAATTAGGAACCAGATGTGAAGTATTTCATCATGCGTAAAAGTTTTTAAGTTCAGTAATTTACTCGAATAAAAAAATAATAAGGTTTAAAGTGCATGTGTTTTTGTTATAAAGTGCATGTGTTTTTGTTTATATAATCAAAATTTTATAAAGCTCATCATCTTTAATTAATGTTAATAAAGTTGGAAATTCATTAAATTAAATTAGATACTAAGAGCTTTGTGAACATTATCTAGCACATGACCCCAGAAGATCATTAGATTTATTCTTGTCCACTATGTGTCTATTGTTTATGCCAAATGCTGGCGTAAACATGGTACTACAAAATAAATGAATATAGAAGAGTACAATATTACCATCTAAAATGGGAGGGAAGCTAGAATATAAAAGGGCCAAGATTAAAAACCCTGATGTCAAGTACAGTAGCTTAAAAGATAATCATACTAACTTTTTGTTGCTAAGCATGAAGAAATCATTTGGTCCAAAGCAAATATATTCCAAAATGAAATTTATTTTCCGTTATGATGATTTCAATAGAAACTTAGAACTAGAGTACCTTTTTGTCCAAACAGTGTTATTATAGTAACAAGAATATTGTAAACTTTGTCTCTTTAAGCATTTTGCCATTTAAGTAGTACATCATTACTCTAGGGAATTGGTAAGAAGAAGCAAACAAGCTTCCTTGTGTGTTGCAAACATGGAGACAGTTAACCTCTTTGTTTGATTTAAACCAAATTGTCAAATTGACAAATTTGACAAATTGTTTTGAAAATTTATGAAACTGTGTATATTGTTTAAATTTTGAGTGTCAAGATATGACTGACTGACATTTTATGTGATCCACAGGAGCGGAAACCAAGCTACTAGAATAAGAAAACCCAGAAAGGGGGGTGGAAAAACCTCCCCTAGTGGTGTAAAATTCTGTTACCAGATAACAATAATTAAAGATAATATCTAGGTTTACACTTGTTGAAGTGATATTGAAGTTAGATTAGTTAAAGAATTTTAAATTAGAGACAATAGTTTCACTTATAAAGTGATGAAATTAATTATGAGTTTGTTGTCTTCACAGTGAAGCATCATTAAAGAACACTCGCGTTAGGAAGCTGGAGTGAACTCATCATGCCATAATCACATGCCTGTGTTTGTCTTCAAATGAAACAATGACATTTTTGAGTGGTAATGATTCAAGATTAGTTTAGAATAAGTTGATTAAATAAAAGCATGGACCTAAATGTAAGAAACCAGTTCAATTTTTGACATAAAAATGTTTGGATTCATTTTAGGCTAAGCTAAAGCAATTAGGTGCTCAAAAGCAAGTTTCACATATTTAATGACTAAATTTAAGCTGAACAGCTTGTTAAAAGGGGTGAGAAGGAGTAATAAAGTAAATCATAAACCAAGGTAAATTTAATTAAAATTCACATAACACATAGAGTAGTGCATTAAAAGATTGTTTAGTCACTTTAAAGAAGGTTTTAATTTATCTTATAGCCATTGATGTGATGTGTGAGTTTTGCAAATTTAAATGAAAGACATGATAAATATCTGTTTGAGTCAAGAATGATTCAAAAATCTTTCCAGTACTGAGAATGGAATAAGTTAAAGACTATTTTAGTGTCTGTTCATTTTAGATTAAAAAGAGGTTAGAAAATTTTTGATTAAAAATCAATTTCCCAATGTGAGTTGCATATTTCCAGATTGACTTAAAGGAAGAGTTTGCCATTTGGGGAAATAAGCTCCTCAGCTTTCTTGTCAAGATTAGAAGATCTATGCCACTCTTTCATTCGTACGCTGTACAATATGAATTTATACAGCCAGCCGCTGGTTAGCTTAGCATAAAGACTGGAAACAAAGGGAAACAGCTAGCCTGGCTTTGGGTTAAAGGGTAACTAAAGGGTAACTAAATCCTCCTCCAGCACCTCTGAAGCGCACCAATTAACATGTTATATCTCCGTACAAAAGTCTTTGTGCCAAGCTAAGCAAACAAGCTGCTGGCTGCAGTTTCAAAAAAATTGTTTGTAGAAAAATGGATAATTCGAAAATGAGAAAGTTTGCTTTATAAAATTGCAGGTTCAATGCATTGTTGTTTTACGCTAACAAAATACAGACAAAAAGAAACATCTTTCATATTAGGGCATTTATTTATACAGAACATTTTAATCTTACATAAATAAACCTATCATGCAATAAACGGTTTCTCTCTCTGAATAAGGGGCAATTAACTCTCACGGGGCCCTCCCATGGCAGAAGAAAAGTCACCTCCTTGTGTACTGGTTCGAGTACATTCTCACATGTTGTCCAAGGAGCAGCGGGTGTTCATACAGAAGGACTGAGGTGTGGTGGAGGTCTGGGGAGGGGGCATGCAGGCACGGCAGGTGTAGGTACAGGACCATTATGGGATTTTGGTGCGGGACGAAGACCAGTAGAGGAGCATGAAGACCTGGACACGGCATGGGGGACATGTCTGTTTCTTCCACAGCCACCGGTCCATGCACTGAAACACATTTTAAAAGAAATTATTCCATCTGTTCTATCTATTTAGGATTTCTGCCAGTATTGATTTCCCTCACTGATGTCAGGAGGTAATTTCCAACATGCTGACCTACAGTAAGCAAATCCTCGACAGGATCAACACTGTCCCTGACCCCGAGGACACTGCTCTCACTTGTTTTACTCTGCTGTGCATTCACTGTATTGTTGAAGGAGTGCATTTATAAAAAGTTATTAGAAGAAAACATGTGACGTTTTTTCCTTGGCGGTTTATTGACTTTCTTTCTTTTCTGCTACAACATAAAATGCAAACACTGAAGTTATGATTGAACATAAAAACACATCATTTTAAACTTCATTAAAAACAAGTCGCCCTACAGGTCCACAGACTATACAGTATATAATGTTACTGGAAACAGTAAATTAAAAGACAGCGCTGAATCACAGCAGCTGATACAAAATAATAGGATCTACTGTATGTGCCATATTTCATATTAAAGTGGTAGAGCTAATATGTAGAGTCACATATTCATCAAAAAAGATTTTTTTTTTAAATTCTAACTTTTAAAATGCTTTCACAATTATGAAGTACAATTTATGGTTCTTGCTATATTCAGCTTTTGACACTAAAGATAAAGAGTTGTGAAGACTCCAAAGCTGATATAGCGATGGGGTCCACAGGGGGCTGTTTTACAGGTTCAGGTCAGGCACAGTCACGGCCCTGAGATTAAACACTTGAACATCACACCATACAGCAGTAAATGTTCAGGAGAGTATCCTGATGTCTGGCCCATGGGTGCAAATCCTCCATTTATCCAACCGATGAGTCACCTCTTCCCATAGAATGATATCAGCGATGTCTCCGCAGGGAAAGTTGTCGACGGAATGTGTGATGCTCCTTCTCCGTGGAGATTGGCCCGTCCGCCGACTTCCTCCTCTCATCCGAGAGCCTCCTCACCTGACAAGCCGCTGCTTCACTGCCACTGCGGGGCCGACACTGCTCCGACCTCTGAGGTGCCTTCAGCACCCACCAAACGGAGACATCATGATCAGTAGGCTAAGTGTCAAGTCCTCAGACCAGGGGGAAGCTGTTTTAGTGCTCCATGCTTCCACAGAGATAAGTTTCAGGTGTAGGCAGATTGTTTTCATACCTTGCACATCATGCATATCCTGGAATTAGCTGCTTTCATGCACCAAGGATCTGATAGCCTATCTGACATGCTGCGATTGGAGTGAATGAGTGAAGAATCCTTTGCAGTGGGAAGGTCGGGGAAGTTTAAACACAGTGAACAGGAGACATGCAATGCGTCTGGCTTATGAAAGATGTTTTACCTCTTTGTGGAAGCGGTGTGTACAGTGAAGCTCTTGAACTCCCCCTCCACTCTTCTGCATGTCCTCATGACAGATCAGGCACAGCCTGTCATCATCATTCTGTAAAAGAAAGAATCAACTTTCTTTTTAAATCAGAACCTGTCTTGTAATACTACAGTCGCCTAATTAAGTATTTATCTGGTACATTTACAATATTAATGTTGTCTTTTCAGACAGCTAAAGGATATGAAGGATATATGGATACATACACATTTAGCCACATACTCTTCTCCATAAATCCCTAAATGATCTGAATAATGTTTAGGCAAACAAAAATATACTGTAGGCCTATGTAATTAACAGGGTATCTATACTTCCACTATGTATTAACAGTTATACAGTAAAGTTTTTGCTATTATATCTAACCACAGGAAGCTTTGAAAAATAAAACCTAACATCATCATTGGTTTTACATTGCAATATGTAAATATTCAATACCCAAATGCAAAATACAGACATGATCTAGCTCTTTCTTAAAATGTGAAATATCTTATTACAAAAGATACAGCTGAATTATACAATGAGCTTTTTGGACATGTCATGCAGTTCAAACCTGTTCATGATCCTGTCAGTACATTAAGGTAATACACCTTTTAATCTGTCTTAAAGATTTAAAGTGATCTTTAAGTCTTTAAGAGCTTCATAATACACTATTAGGGAAAGATAGAGAGCACCAACCTTGATCGACCCTGCGGTTAACTAGGTAATCTGCAACACACATGGCTAGTAAAGAAAGACCTCTAAAAACTGCGTAAATTTTATGTAACTATCACACGTCTGCTCACCGTGGTCTTCTTGTCACGGAGACAAAGTCTCCTCCCGAATGACTCTGTGAGCTCTGGGATAGTGGAGATGCGGTTCTCTGGGATAGCTGACTTGGGGCGGCTGTTGTCGTCTGAAGAGGCGCGTCGAGCTCTCTGGTGGGGCCTGACCTCCCCCTTATCCTCTCTATTTTTGATGTGGCTCCCGGCGGCAGCCATTGTCGCTGCATGGAGCCTGTTCAACTTCATGGCATCTAATTGTGACTGGGGACCACACAGAGAAGGACAGCCAGTTCTATTACACGGTGTAAAAATGTGCCCACAATGATTCCATCTCAGCTCAGAGGAAAACAATAGTGTAATATTTCCACATTTCTAATAATAACTGAGAGTGCGAAGAGCATTAAGTTAGACAGACGACCATGTGAAGCTTTTGTCTGTGATTGGGGTTAATCACTCCTAATATTCTTAAGTAACATGTTGTCAATGCATACACCTAATTATAGTTTGTCCCTTGATTATTTACACAACAACAATAATCAGATTATTACACTTTAATGTTGTGTATTCCCTCATCACTCTCTGCTAAACCTTAGTGCTGCTGATGATAAATTCAGCAACAATAGAGAGTGACAGCCTTTGTGCCAAGATGATGACTGTGTCATAACAGTAAGGATTAATTAAAGGGTACTCCAACAATATAGTATTGCACTTTTAGTCTCTAGTCAGGATTCCAAACGCTGGAACCTACATTTCCCACACTGCAACTCAATAGCAGATTTTATTTACAATCCTCCCTTCCTAGTAAACACCCACTTCTTTCCTCACTGTGAAAAGCAGATTTTCTTTAATATATTTGGAGTCTCCAAGCCAAAGTTGAGATCTGTGTAAAATAATCATTAAGAACAAAAAAGGCTTAGTGGTCTGAGGCCTACCGTGACATTTATTTGAGTTTGTAATCAGTGTCTAAAAAGATTACAGTACATGCAGTATCTGTCTCTTTATATTAATTGTCGAGTCATTTGGCTTGTTCCTCCTCTGGATCAAATTATCTGTGTTGGCAGAGGCAGGCACTGGCTTTCACGTTGGAAAATGATTAAAATTTTCAGCTGAGCTGCAGCCTCAGTGCTTTGTTTGACACCACCAAGAGGCCGATCCATATGAGCATGTGTCGCCATTTCTCTATTCAGCTGCTTTTGTTTCACATAACTTGCCAGTTAACTCAGGGGATTGTCTTTGGTTCCGAAGGAATACAACTAAAGACCTCCAAATGTAAACAAGTGCAGCTCTAATCATATGACAGCATGCCATCAGCACTGCTTTTATGGAAAGAAACACATAAATTAATCACACACTCATTGTTGCTTGTCCATCCATATGTCTACATTTTGGTAAACATCTGATCTGCTTAATTCTCCTTGACTGGTTTGGGTACCTACTGTGTGAGCCACAAGTGTGCTGCTGTTTGGTGGCATTGACCTCTGACCTCCCTATGACAGGAGGCAAGTGAAAAGTGAATAAGGAAGCACACTGTTCCATAGAGCGCATGTCTTTCCATAGAGGTATTGCATGCCTTTGGTCCATGACCAAAAACAACAGAATATGATTTCCCATTGTTGTTTCAGTTTGAGATTAATGCTGAGGAATATCTTTAAAACTTCCACAGACATCAATGCTTTGGCAGGAAACATGTGCATGCTGTTTGCCTACACTGATGTAAAGTAATACAGAAATTAAAGACAAGTCACTCACAACATTACTAATCCTGTACTTTGTAGGGTTTTATTTTGGAATCTTGCATGTTGCCAGATAACAACACAGGAAGTTCAATAAACTCATGTTGCCAAGAGCTGCACTAGTTTTAAACAACACATTTAAATGTGCATGTCTGTGTGTTTAAGTGCTGGGGGAGAGGAGGGGGTACCATATTTAATTTCTTTGTACAAACTTGTGTTTTATGATGATAAATAAATTACATTGATATACATTATGTTAAATAGATTGAGGCAAATTACAGGTCAGGACAGACTATTACTAAATGCTACAACAGACGAACATAGCCTGCATAGTGCTCATACCAACGTGTGGGTTTTCCATGTCTGCAGAGTATACACATGCATTAATCTAATGTCGTTGTGTGCCAAAATACGATCAAACTTTTCTTTCTTTTTCAAACTTATTACTTGTACTATCACTTGTACATATACTATACATAACTGTTGTCAAATTTTCACCTTGACATATTGGATTTTGATTCATTTAGTTGCATAAAGTAATTATTTGTTAATTTATTTGTAAAGGTAGTTGCATTAAAAAGTTTACATCCGTTAAAGAAAACTTCTTGTGCTGTGGTCAGACATGGGCATTTTGTTAAAAGTGTGTAGCTGCTGTTTATATGTCAATGTAAAAAACATACTTTTGTGCACCGACCAACTGAACAAAGTCTCACGCATGCATCCACTAAAGGCTGCTGGTCCTTACCACAGTCGGGAGTGATGCTCTTCGATCAACTTGTGTTTTTGAAGGTCTTCTGAAACTGCGTTTTCTGTCTCTGGAGTGTCCAGCTTCTGCTCCGTGACCCCAGTAACTGCTCATCCATTTTGTGAAGTTACCATCGTCATCTTCATCATTATCCGTAATGAAAGCAGGTAGGAGTCTGAGAGACATGATGGAGTTGTGCAGCAAGTCCCAGTACAACAGATGAACGTGTGATCCCAGCCGTGTGCCACAGAGGGTATAGACAAAACTGAGCTGACCTACTAAGCCTCTGACTGACTGGCTGCTCTAGTGCACAGCACTGTCCCACAAGGCTAAGTTAACATACTTTAATTAGATCCCTCTGTAGCCTCAACAACTCCTGCTGTAGCTGTTTTATTCTTGGATGATCCAAAAATAAACTGCAGAGCTTTTGCTGTAGCCTTTAAATAAGTGAATCCTTTATAATCTATTCGACGTTCCTGGGAGAAAGTAAAAATGGAGGTAATGAGAAACAAGCAGAAAGGCGGGAGTCTGACAGGAACAGTATTTTGGCACTGGGTTCGTGATGTGACCACTGCTTTTAATTTTTCCATTACAGTCATGGGCCTGGGGGTAAACAACTGAAACTCCAATTTCCCCATACTTTCCACTCACTGAGTACATCAAACCTGTCAATAATTATGGAGTGCAGGCTATCCTGTCCACTGCTGAATGCTGTGAGCTGGTGGCTTGTGTAATACAGGACAGAGAGGAAGCATATCCTTTCATATTACACTGAGTACTACTGAATTATATTTACTTTTTTCTTGTCTTTATTTTCAGAGGTCAAAATTGTCACATACAGTTCTGAAATGAGAAAACTGTGTGTACACAATTGGAAAAGCAAACCTTTGCACAAGTTGAAACCAAAACATTAATAAGCACATATTATATGAAGTTGTACTGGACAATGAGTTGATGTTTTCCACTTCGTCAGAGCGCATATGTGGTTAGTTCACTCTTAATACAATACAATGATTAATACAAAATTAATACAATGCCTTCATCTGTACCACATATTAAAAACAATTTATAATTGGAATGTAAATTGTGCATAGAAATTTAGGATTCAGATAAAATAGATGTTTTTCTACACTTTCAATACATTTAAGAGATAATATATTACCAACACTAAATATGCAAATGCTACATAGTGAAGTCTTATGGTACCTGGAGTGCTCTGAAACTGACGTAAGAAAAACAGGCTGGACTAAACGAGCTATTTAAAGTTACCAAATACTGTTACACCACTCCAATGACTTGAGTGGTCCTTCAATTTTGTACATTTATGTAAGTATTGTAGCACTTTGTTTGCATACAAATATGACCTGACAATGACAAATAAACTGCAACGTAAATATAAGATATTTTGCTTAGGTTTTCAGCTTTAGGTCGATGAAATTTATACTTGAACATGAACAACATTTTCCTTCCCAAACTGAAAGGTTCAAAATGCTGGTAATCATCTCATATCAAGGGGAGGATAAATCTGGGCAGGAACTGCCATGTAACATTCATGCTGCTTTGCCATGTAATCTCAGATAAAGATTACAGTAATCTGCTGTTTTTCCAAAGATGGGAGCCATTTAAGGTCGCACCTGAACACAAAGGACACAGAGAACAATGAAACAAAACAAATACTCTTAATATATGGATACATATAGCCAGAATATACAAATCTACCATGTACATAATACAATAATTCAGTAATCAGATTACAGATCCAGAGGGATTTGCCAAAGTAACTATCATCATCAATCTTTTTTTTCACAGTGGTTTGAGTTGTACGTCTGAAATATAAAGAAGTGAAATTTATATTGTGGACTGGAGGAACAGACTACAACCAATTTAACTTACTTTCACATCAGTGTGTGTGTGTGTGTGTGTGTGTGTGTGTGTGTGTGTGTGTGTGTGTGTGTGTGTGTGTGTGTGTGTTTGTGTGTGTGTGTGTGTGTGTGTTCCAAATCTGGTAAATAGTATTAAAAAATACTTTGATCCAGTGAAACATACTGTATAAATAACAAACTGTGTAAATAAAACGTACCTGCATGAGCACCTGAGGTTAATCTGATTAAATGATGTAACTGGAGTCAATTGGTGTATTTATGTAGTTGATCTCTAAAGATAGGCTATACATTTTCAAAGAACCTTCATCTAAACAACTCCCTGCACTATAGGAGCACATGCACATCTCAGTGGACACAGCTCTCCAAACATCTAGTGGAGCAAAGACTAAAACTAGGCTGTGCTAACAAGAGCAGGCACCTTTTACAAGAATAACACACAGAGTCAGGAATAAAAGATCAGACAACCTTATTGTGACCTCTGTCAGTAGCCCTTTTATCCTTTCCACAGCAACAATATCTGCTGGGTCACTGAAGAGAGACACAACACACATAATATACAGTACAAGTTTAATCACGTGTTGTAGTTTATTGGCAAAATTGATTTTATGGCTTTTCAAAACAAGCTACTGTGTCATGTTGAATGGATTACTTTGAGGGCATAACATGTTTTAAGCAACGCAACCAAGACAGATCAAAGTGTACACTATTATTTTAATATATTTTATTCATTCTTTAGTAATTATAAAGGAAAAAACTGTTGTTAGTGTTTATTGAGTACAGAAAAGTTAGTTAGTTTAATTTGATACCACAAAATGAAATGATTTGTACCCGACTGTGTGAATAGGTTACTTGTCAATCATTGAACTATAGAACATCTCATGATGGAAGAGTTGTCCAATCAAAGGTCTGTTTTGCTGCAAGGACAGGGCTCTTCGTTACACAGGGATTCCTCTAACCAGCTAAATACAGTTGACTTTGAAAACTGTTTAGTGCTGGTCACTGTTTGAGGACAGATGGCCTTGGGCGCAAATTGAGTAGTCAGGCTCCAGCACCGTCCAGACAGACCAACACAAAGCTCTGAAATGGGACAGAGTGGAGACTGAACTGGGAAAAGACACAAACAACAAGCAAACTCACATGATAAGAAATGGTGTTGGGGCTGAAAAACATCTGCAATTTGAAAAGAAAGTAGCCTTCACTATTGAAACTAATTAGACTAAATTGCTGAGCTGTCTTTTTAAGACAGCCATAAGCATTTTCCACTGTGTCTGTTAATGTCACTGTGGCTTTCATAGAGCATGTGTTTGGGTTCTTGGTGTTACAAAGGGACAGAACATCAAGTTGACAAATTGACAACACGCTTTAGTGGCTACCAGACAGAACGGATCAACTACCGGGACTGGAGAGGACACAACGTGATGGGAGACTACTGGCTTTTACATCAAGTGTTCTACTACTAAACATCCAATAGGTGGTACTATAATACCACCCATAACAGCATGTTTAATTCAAGTGGTTATTTCTGTACAGTGCAAGAGTGGGAGACAGTCAGCTGCACTGCTGCTTGGTTGCTGTAGACAAATAATACTTTGTTAATCCAGGAAAATCAGGTGAAAACTTGCAAACCTGAACATATGTATATATACACTGTATACTTGCAAATCCTCCATTAGGTAAAAGGCCCCTATAAGTCCCTTATAATTTCAACTGACATTGTACATGGTCCACATGGACAGGACAGGCCTACTTGTTTCTTTGTAGGCCATATTCATTCTATAACTTGGACCACTCATCATATGGACGGACATATATATATATATATATATATATATATATATATATATATATATAAATATATAAGGCAGTTTGGACTACAAAATGTCACTGGCGTACTACAACTACAGGCAGCCCCGTGGCTTGTCCGCCAGCATCCCATGATCCCTCGCTGTGTCTATGACCTCGCAGAGCACAGGAAGAAGAAGCGGCGGTCGCTCACGCTGTCTGTTGGTGGTACTGGCTAGCTAACTACTGCTCGTTTGTGGATCATGGCTGCTTCAAAGCCAGTCGAGCCGCAGTCCGGGACTGGACTACCCCGCTGGCAGCTGGCCCTGATAGTCGGGACTCCTATAGTGCTGGGAGTAGGGGCGTTTTACCTCTGGAATCGCAGCAGGACGAAGGAAAGGAAAGGGACCGGGGAGCGGAAAACACCAGAAGGCAGCGCAAGCCCCGTGCAGGGCCAAGACGGCGCAACACGAGCCAACCGAGAGCAGGAGAATATGGTACCGTTACCTGAAGACTCCTCTGTCCTATGTTAATGTTACACTCCCATATTAGTATAGTTTGCACTAGTGCAGCGCGTACAGCTTCCCGACTACACGTGCCATTACCGTTAAAGTACAGTCAAGGACACCTAACGTTGCTGTCAGTGACAGCTACCTTCACGAGAGCAAGGCCGAGAGCAGCCGGTTCATCGGTTGTGGATTAGCCAACATTAATTGCTAGCTAGGCTGCCTCGTAGGCTAACGTTAGATAGATATATACTTTATTTATCCCGAGGGAAATTCAAGTAAATCAGTTTATCAGGGTAAGTCAGCTTAGCTAGGTTAACCAGCCGGCAATAAGTGTCCAACATTTCACACCTGTAAAGGAAGTATGTTCGACATAAATGCAAAAGTGCGGCTGGTAACCTGTGTGCTGAAATGCATGTGGGAACAATATGACGGGAGTCTTTTAACTGCTTGTAATGTTTTGGGGCATACTAGCTAACCTTACTTTCTCGAGTGGGGCAGGGATGACCGTAATTTGAATGAGTCTGTTGTAGGCAGAGGCAGTGTTATTAGATAACTTAGTATAACAGGCTGTCGGTCGCTGTCACCTCATTTACTTGTATCACACATGGATAACGAGCAATAACGTTAGTATTACTTGTTCATTAAACATTACAGGCCTGCACCAAGAATGCACCTTTTTGTAGAGCGACTGCGCTGTCTGCCAAAATGTTTTATTTTGAACTAAAGACATAACGTACATTTTACCCAGCCTCAATAAAGTGGCAGTGCTTCTCACATGTATATTGTCAGTGAGAGGTGTCTTTGGGTGTGGCATGTTTGTGTCTAAACGTTTTGAATTCCTCCTGCATTCATTGTGGAAAAAAGACCCTGTTTGCATTGTGTAAACAGGATATAACAATTTTTAAGGCAAAAAGAGCATGATCTACAGCTGTGGGTCCTGTGAGCCAAACAGACATTTGCAATTGTTCCAAGTTTGTATGTTGTTGCAGTGAGTGGTCATGCCAATGTAATAGTCTTCCTTATCCACCACTGGAAACATTTATCTCAGGAAAGCTAAACTTGGATTTGGAGTTTATGCACATCTGTGACTGTTTATCATTACAGTTATTCTCCTGAAATCTGTTTGTCTGTAGGCATAGTTGTTTTAAGAAATGGTTTCTTAGCAGTAAGTTAGTTTGACAGCATTCAATCCTTGGCACATGCGTGCAGTTCACTTGCACAGCCTTTTGCAGTGTAAGGTGATAAGGGATACCTTATTCTGAAGTAAAACAGTCTTTAGGCTCTTCAATTCTTAAACCAGTCAACTGAGTGACATGGGAGACCATTTAATCAATAAATGTTGCCTTTTCTCTCTCTCATTTAGAGCCCTTTGGATCGGGCACAAGCAGCAAAGAACAAGGGTAACAAGTACTTCAAGGCCGGAAAGTATGAGAACGCCATTCAGTGCTACACAGAAGCCATTGCTCTCTGCCCCACAGAGCAAAAGACTGACTTGTCAACATTTTACCAGAACAGAGCTGCAGCCTACGAACAGCAGGTTGGTACCACCCTCTTTTAATCTGTGCAGAGATTGGTAACATGAAAGACCCACCTGGTGTGTAACAATATAAAATATACAAATAACTTTGGCAATGTAAATGTCTGTGTCCCATGCCATTGAATTATTATTACGACCCTCGCTGTAATGAGTGATTTGATAATTGGTTCTTGGATGAAATTATACAACATTGTAGCCACAGAGTATCCTTGCATGTGTCTTGTATATGACACAGACACTTTGTCCCTTTTCTAAATGTCCCCAGAGATATTAATGGGGTTTAGGTGCTTGTAGATGGAAAGCCATTTAGGTCAATGCTCTTCATTGAACTTAAAATATGCCGCAAATGGCTTCAGTGGAGCGTCCTCCTTCTCCTCCTTCTTTAGATGGCATGCCTCTGGAGAAAACAGTGGTTACTCCTCTTTGGTGAATGTGAAGCAGATTCTGTGCAAATCGCCAACATTTACTCTTTCCACCCATGTGTTTGACTGAAGGGTTACCTGACAGAACCTCACAAGGTCTTCTGCTCACATAAGCTCTCCAACTAAAAGCTTTGAAACTTTGATTAATGCTGGTGGTGTTTTAGCCATAGACTTGTTTTGTCATTGAAGAAATGCTTTATGTTCTTCTCCCTTTTAGGCTGCAGTTGGCCAGGTGTGTTTTCAAGTCATAATGAGTAGGATTTCCCTAAAAAACAATGTATAGACTCATACAAACAAAATCCCTCTCAGTCATCACTTACGACCCACTAGAAGTGTGTGACGGTGTCTGTATCTCGCAGACATTTCTGAGCATTAACCTTTAGACAGTGCGCAGGGTGTGTGGCCCCCAGCCAATAACAGTGCGCAGAGTGTGAGGTCTGGGGTCTCATTTATAAAACTGTGCGTAGAATCCTCACTAAAAGTAAAGTAAAGCAAGTTCTCTTTATAAATCACTATCAACTTGAAATGTGGCGCATGTGAGGGAGCTCCAAACGCCCATAGTTGCCTACAAATGGTCAGTGAAACACCCCTCATTAATATTAATACGTACTGACTGCATGAAGAAAAGGATGGCAAATTCTGACAGAAAAGCTACAAAACAAAATTTAACTTAGTGTGACACTGACGTTCCTTTTGGTGAAGCTGAAGCTGTTCGGTGGTATTCCACTGGTGTTTAAACATTTATTTAGGCTACACAAACAGTCCACTCACTTAACGAGGCTGCTGATGAGTTAAAAGAAATATGACACACATTGCAAGATTTCTTTAATAAAATAGTGTTATATTTTCCATAATTTGTTTTTACAAGCAGCGCATCACATCCACACGCTGGCGCACAGCGTTTGGCTCAATAAGTCCGTTACATGTGATAACGATACATAAAACTATGCCCTCGTATTTGCTCATCTGACTCAATGAAAACTGCATCAATTTAAATGTAATTTGTCTTCTTGTTCACCTTATTTATGAGAATAAGTTGCACTGCATGCAAGTATTAATTAATATGATTCAACTGTACAAATATTTGAGGCGTTCTTTTGCAGTAACTTATCTCTGTGTTTATTATCGTAAATCTGGTTACTGGTTACTCTGCACGCTGGAAATGATTTTAATCTTTGCCCATATCAAGGAAAATGAATCAAACAAGTTTATTTGTTTCTTTTTTTAATTCAGAAAGGCTTTAAGCCTGCAATACTCAGAGGTAATATTTCACTTTATTTTACACAGTAGTAGGCCTATTCATTTCAAACAGTTTCATCCTTCTGCCATGTGAGTCGCCGTTTCTCTTTTCTCCTCTTTATGTGTGTACGTATGGTTCAGAGTTTACTTACAGGACAGCACATTTACCCATCAAATTAGTTTTTTATAGATCACAACCTTTGCTTGGGAAGTGGTGTATGCACATTTCCAGCCTTGTTTTGTACATACGCACCATTTATAAATGAGACCCCTGAATTATATAAAAACGTAGCGACCAGGTTACAATGTTGTCTCCATCTCTTTGCTCTGCTCTCTCTGTGCCATGGATGTATAAAGGCTCCTTCCCACAGGGTTGTATGGCTGTTTTTATTTGTGCTTTTGAACGTAGCCGCCTGTGAAAGGATCAGAAGAATTTTTTTATTTCTCTGATTAACTGCTTTGTTCTCGCTAAGGCCTCTCCCTCTCTTCCTTCACACTCTAGCTCACTCGACTACCTCGGCTGGCTCTCTCTCTGTTTCTTCTCATTCTGCCTTTTAAAGATTAGTTTTATGTTTTGTCAGACATCATTGACAAATAGATCACTTGGGTCCACTTCAAAACATACAGGCCTGTGTCTCCATTGTACCTGTAAGCCTTCTCTGGGTATTGGGCAGACCCTATGGACCCCTGAATATTCAGATGTAGACATGTTTTTGAAGATAACCAGCCTTTAACTATTATTTCAGATGAAATGGACAGAAGTGGTACAAGACTGCTCTCAGGCCGTGGAACTGAATCCACGCTATGTCAAGGCTCTGTTCAGGAGGGCTAAAGCTCTGGAAAAACTAGACAACAAGAAGGAGTGCCTAGAGGGTGAGATACTCTTTTCCCTTCTAAAAACTGTACAAGTGGAACTTAAAATGTGTGACACTTTTATTTACAGCTGGTTTTGTTCTCTGTGTGTCCTCCAGATGTCACAGCGGTGTGTATTCTTGAGGCTTTCCAGAACCAACAGAGCATGCTGCTAGCAGACAAGGTGCTGAAGCAGCTGGGAAAAGAGAAGGCCAAAGAGAAATACAAGGTATTTGTCCACTTTTAGAGAGTTTTGTTTCAATTTAATTTCTCTGAATTGTCAAATTAAACTATCTTTATTTTTGAATCTCTCTTCTGTAGAACCGTGAACCGATGATGCCTTCTCCTCAGTTCATCAAATCCTACTTTAGCTCATTCACTGATGACATAATCTCGCAGCCTCTGCAGAAGGGGGAGAAGAAAGACGAAGACAAGGACAAGGAGGGCGAGGCAGCGGAGGTCACTGGGAGGTCAGTGGGAGCCCAGTATCAACTTACTTTGTGCACTCAGGTTTTACTAGGAGCGACAGAGGAGCTGCTGGCATTGTTCAGAGGGATCTTTGCCCCTGTGTTGACTTGATTTGTTCATTGTGCAACTTTGTGTTGTAGAATGAATAAATGTACCTTGAACATTGACAAGTTTTAACATTCATGTGGCCTTTGCACTTTCACTTCCTGACAAGCAGGACAGTGGCTGTCAAATGCTGAACTGAAAGTAAGCTTAATGGTAGAAAAAATGTGTGTGTGTCATATACTGTAGAAGAAGAAAAAATTAGGGCTGAACGATTGTGGAAAATCTATTTTCTTACCAATATTGCGATTTAATATGCGAATAATTTTTAAGCTCTTTATCTTCGATATTATTCAAAACTGAGAAGCAGTAAATCAGTGTAAAGTATGACCAACACAGTATTAGATAGATTAAACATTCATTGTTCTTTTTTGTGGGTCAGGCCTGTGTTATGATGAAATTAGGTGATGCATGAATTATTATGAGCAATGGTGGAGAAGAATTATCAAATTATAATAATATGAGAAAGATAATTTGAGAGTCAAGTCATGGCATTAAATAATATCATACTGTATAATATCAGGTCGGCCTACCAACAGACGCCTCTTGTGTTTAATAGACAAGCTTAGAAATTCTCCGACAACACCGGAGTTCCCCCGCAGCATCCGATGATAGAAAGCAGCGCACTGGCTGTAACTCGGGACAGACTGGGCCTCTTTCGGACATGTGAGTTTGGTTTGAAACGCCATTTCACAGATATTTTCTGAGCTGACTGCTGGCTGTGTGTGTGACACAGGCACTGATCACCACAATTCGCTTACTTTACTACACGTGCATTTTACCCACCACCACGTGACCCGCGGTGGCGGTGCTACTTTCATTCCCTGTGTGACACTAAAATGTCTGTAGTGTCAGCTTCTGTCAAGCTTAAGGCCATTGTACAACAACAAGTCAAGGTACAGCGTAACGTGCGAAATTGATGCTTCCTCTGCAGTAGGGATGAAACGGGATGAAAATTTCATTTCACGATTATAGTGACCAAATTTATCACGGTTATCAGTATTATCATGGTATTGTAAAAATGTGCCGAAAAATATTAAAGAGGTGGTATTATGCTTTTTGGCTTTTCCCCCCTCTTTATTGAGTTATGTATCTTTTTTTTCTGCATGTAATAGGTTTGCAAAGTGAAAAAGCCTAAAGTCCAGCCCAAAGGGAGTTCCCATCTCCCACAGAAAACTCTGCTCTGAACCGCTTGAAAACAGCTTGTTTGTAGTCCAGCCCTTCACTTCCTTTACTTGTGACATCACAATGAAAACACATCATAAAGCTTGCCAAGCGGCTACTGGAGTCAGGCACTCCTTCAAACCAAGCTAGTCTGAGCGGAGGCCCTTCGGCCCCACTCAACTTTGTTTGATTTTGCATTAAAACTACAAATACAATTGCCATTTTGTTTGCATAAAAAATAAATTAACCGCAAACACATTTTGTAAACACATGAAAATCATCAGTGTGCATTTAAGATTTTATATTATATAGGTAATACAATGATCCTGTGGACAATTACATGAAAACAAGTCAGGTCTTTAGAAGACAGTGATGGTAACTGCAATGAGCCCAAAAACTGACATAAATACAGAGCAGTCAGTAGCGTTTCTGGAAATGCAGATTAGCGCGGTTAACCATACCCAGATATCGTATTTAAAATGTGTACAGTAATAATCGTCGAGAATTTTACCATGGTTTACCGTTAAACCGGTAATCGTTTCATCCCTACTTTGCAGACTGCTTTACTCATGGGTATCATGTGACCAGAGTGTAATCGCAGCCTTGGCAATTAGAAAATCTCGTTTTATCACATCGTGATAATATCGCAAATGCAATTAATCGTTCAGCCCTATTAAGCATAGAAAGTTAGTGCAAGAGAAACAGCGGCTCCTCCTTAGATCAACACTTCTCCTCATCTCCATCATACACCTCCTTTAGCTCTGGCTACCTGAAGGCAAAGCAGTACATGGAGGAGGAGAACTATGACAAAATCATCAGTGAATGCACCAAGGAGGTCGAGTCAGGCGGCCGATACACTGCAGAGGCCCTCCTGCTGCGTGCCACTTTCTACCTGCTGATAGGTAACGCTACTGCTGCTCAACCTGATTTGGACCGGGTGATCAACATGCAAGACGCCAATGTGAAGGTACCAGATGTTTCTTTTATAAAGTCTGTTGTTAGTTGAGAATATCCAGGCAATTTCACTACTGGGATAGTGGATTAGTAAGATTACTGATCCTGAATCAAACCAATATGTGGATGATGCATTGTCCAGCGCAAACACTGAACCAATCTTGACTTCAATGCAAGCCTCTTTCACACTGTTTATTAGAAAGCTCCAACATGACAGGTTGTCTCTGTACCATCGTCTAATTTTTACAGCTACGAGCCAATGCTTTGATCAAGCGTGGAAGCATGTACATGCAGCAGCAGCAGCCTATGCTCTCTACACAAGATTTCAACATGGCAGCCGAGATTGACACACGCAACCCAGATGTCTATCACCACAGGGGTCAGGTAGGAATGTGGTTGAATTGGTTTCTTCAACATCAGTTTGATGATTGCTTGGCTGTCAGTTGAAGACAATGTTGGACACACATTGTGATGCCTCGTCATAAGTTTGCTCTTGGTTTCCTTTCAGCTGAAAATCCTGTTGGACCAGGTGGACGAGGCAGTGGGAGACTTTGATGAGTGCATCCTCCTCAGACCTGACTCTGCTCTGGCCCAGGCACAGAAATGCTTTGCTCTTGTAAGTAATCAACTAAAGATAATTGGATCTATCTGATAAATAAACAGAATTTTTATTTTAATTGGTCCTGCTGCCCACAGCATTATCAGCTGTTGAGTTTCCTTTGTGTCTTTTTCTTTCAGTACAGACAAGCATATACTGGAAACAACCCGTCACAAGTACAGACAGCCATGGACGGCTTTGAGGACGTTATCAGAAGGTTCCCCAAGTGTGCAGAGGGCTACGCTCTTTATGCTCAGGTACAGAATCAGAAGCCAGATTTTATATTTACACATCAGTGGGTGCTTTAGTACTCATTTGCTATAGGCCTTGTTGATGTGTTCAACACGTTCAAAATAACTGGATTTTTCAGGCTTTGACTGATCAGCAGCAGTTTGGAAAAGCAGACGAGATGTATGACAAGTGTATTGAACTGGAACCAGACAATGCTACTACATATGTCCACAAGGGGTAGGCATTTTTTCTCTGTGTAGGCATATTGTTAAATTAACATGTGTAAATTAGTCATCTGGTGTTAAATGTTCAATATATGTCCAGTTTGTTACAGCTTCAATGGAAACAAGACCTTGACCTGGGTCTAGATCTCATCAGTAAGGCCATTGAAATTGACAACAAATGTGACTTTGCCTATGAAACAATGGGAACCATTGAAGTTCAAAGGTGAGTTTAACAATTTGACTTAATCCACACATTATAGGACTTGCAGGGAAGGTTAAAATCAATAGCATTATTGGACTTCTTGAAGTGCTTGGAATAACCAGAGAACTTTCCTTTCAGGGGCAATCTGGACAAGGCAATAGAAATGTTCAACAAGGCCATTAACCTAGCCAAGTCAGAGATGGAGATGGCCCACTTGTACTCATTATGTGACGCAGCATACGCCCAGACAGAAGTGGCAAGGAAATACGGGCTGAAACCTCCGACACTGTAACTTCTCCGCCAATTGATCGCCAATCTTTTCATTGCTCAACCTAAATGTGTTAAAAGTGCAACTGTCTGACTTAACTTTGATTTATAAAAAGAAAAAAAAGAATGCGTACTGGATGATATGAGAAAGAGGGGGGTGAAAAAAGGAAGAGCCCTGAAATGATATACCAGGTGGACATCACATTAAAAGGGTTTTGTTATCGCGGAAAGAAGGATTTCTATTCACAATCGAGCCGAGTCTGTGATCCAGGCCTCTTGTTGACTCGGTGGTTGCAAGAGTATGAAGTTGGATAGGGGGTCTTATCCAGTGCAGCCCTTTGATTACACTTAATTCAACCAAAACATCATCGTGAAACCTTTTTGTTTCTCAGAATAAAGAGAGAGATTGTGTCATCTAGAGAGAAAAACATACATGGATGGCCATGTATGCCTGTCTGAATTAATAGTAACTATGTACAATGTAAGAGAATTGAAATGTGCGCAGTCTGTTGAACCAATTACTGACTTAAAGGCTTTTGTGACAGTTTTAAATCTACAGAAAATACTGTGAGAGCTTTATGTAGTTCTAATGGACTGTTCACTTGTTAATATATGCTGATCTAAAGTGGTTTTGTCCAGTTACTTTCATATTGTAACATACATTATCGGTTCCGAATGCAAGATTAAAATTGTAGTTACATGTGTAATGTCTGTGTTTGTAATGCTGGAATTGATCCCATGGACTCGGTGCAACAGAGGTTAGTTTAGCATCTGAAGTGTATTTTTTTTTTTATGGGATTGCCTGTTGTTTTTTTTTTATATACTTATTGCAGCATGTTCACTTTATAAATGTAAATGCAATGCTTGTGCTGTCTTGAACACTAGGAAAACCCCAACTATAAGAGGCTTTGGGCAAAACACTTTAGATTAGAAAGACTTAACCAACTTTATATCTTTAGTTTTTTGAGAACGTTATTTTTGAATTGCCTCTAGTGTCAGAAGATGTCACAAGGGATTGGATAAGTGGTTTTTCCTAGCTCACTTTATTGAGAGAAACATGATTTATTTTCTATTTTATTGTAAAATTTTTCTTTTTCATGCTACATTTGGTCTTATCTTTTGACAGAGTAACACCAAGACTGGTTTCATTTTTTCTCTCCTTTTCAAAATATATTCTCACAACCCAAGCCTTATTGTTTCTAACCCACATGCAAGCCCGAGAATCTCTTGGTACAGTGTGTGATTTGGTTCTCAAGTAGCATCCATACTTACTTAAAATAAGGATAAAATTAGGCGCCACTGCCGAATGTCAAATTTGAGAAAACCAAATTCAAATATTTTGTGTTGTGACATTCATTCATCTAGCAGCAGTAACGGCTACATTTTATTAAATGGGGTAATACCAAGGAACCAAATTATGCATTCCAGCTACAGCTCATCAAAAGTCATCTTTCTTAAACTTACACAGTCAAACAGAGTTAACCCTGGCTGTTTGATAGAAATTACACATTATTCATCCATGATATGTAGTGACCAAAGTGAAAGAGAATGAATCCTAATAAAGTTATAATTCCTGGAATGAATTTCACCTTTGCAAGTTTCTTTTAGTGTGCACAACCTTATGTTCTGCATCTTAATTTGAACACACTGACAATTCTGTCCCCACAGGCTCACATCTTGTTAATGTTGAGCAATCAGACCAGTTTTATACATGCTAACCTGTTCCAGCCTTAGGAAAGCAAATGAACAGCAGCAGTTCAGACTTATATGTAGACATGCTGCCAACAACGAGAGTTCCAACTTACGATTTTTATCCATATATATTTTGCTTTTTGTGTGTTTGAGGCTTTATACATGTACTTGTCTGGTAGATAAAATGAAATCATAAAACTGAACCATCACAGTGTATACACAACATTGAAACAGCTATACAGTTTAGCTTTATATTAGTCTCTCATGTCGTTTTTGACAAGTAAACCTATGTGTAATATAATAAAAGTACTTTTGACATGTTACAGTAGTAAAAGCACAGGTGTGACTAATAAAACAGCCTGTTTTTTCATATGATGACAAGTCAAAATTGCCCAATTAACTGTAAAAGATTTCAACAACACCCAGACCACTAAGTCAGCATAAGTTGCTACTGGCTTCTTTTGGCCTCTGCATCCCAAAACCAAAAGTTAAAAAAGTAATCACATTGCCTGTAGGAGACTGTTGGTGTTGATAAGAGTAGAGTGTGATGACAACAATGGTTGGTATGAACAGTCTCCGTCTTAATCCCATCAGCATCTACGGGCTCATTAAAAGATTTTAGCCTTTTTGACCGTAACATCCGTTTATTTCATCATATGTGTTATAACTACAACTTGCAACAAATATCACTCTAATCTTTGAAAAATGACACTCACCGGACAATAGCGGTTACTGATGAATCAATGGCACCGCCGCGCGACACATCGAACGTGTTGACGGCATTTGACGTGTCTCCGTCAACACAACAATGGCGGACACCGTGGAGGAAGCTCTTCACAGCAGCTGGTGAGACAATTAGTTATCGGACTAACATTATAAGAGATGTTTATTTAACTGTCAAACAATCGTGTCGGCTTCATCTGACAGGATGTGATGTTTAGTAACTAAAGATGAGTTGACATTATTAATCTGTTCTGCTGACGATGGATGCTGGTCTGAAACCAGTTCGTTACCGTTAGTGCTCGGCGGCTAGCCAGCTAATGTCAATTAACGTTAGCCAAGTCGGTTCGGATAAATGAGCAGATCAGTCAGTAAGACGGACACAAATTACTGAAACGATTTTGAGAAAGATCCATCAACGTATTTATATTTCCATCACTTTCTTTCTCGCATGGGCAAGTTGATAGGCAAAGCTTGTTAGCCAGTATGCTAACAAAAGCTAGCTATAGCCGGTGTCTGTCGAGTTGTGCTTCCCTTTAAACAGAAGCTTAATGCTAGACCTAGCTCCAGTTTGTCCCTCTCATGTAATATGACAAACTCAAATATTACCTTATTAACGTTACATGATTAAAGTAATCGTGAAGTTGTCAGTCAAGTGATGTTATTGGTCTTGCTAGGACTGGGCTGGGCGATCTGAAGATGAGTAACTATCATCATAAAAAGATTCCCATATCTTTATGTGTCGTGATCTCTGCCTGGAGTGAAGGATCACCTGTTAAATGGTCCAGCTGATGTTAAAAACATTTCACTGGATAATACTGAAAAAAATAAGCGAAATGATCGACTCCCAGTCTTAAAAGTAATTTATTTGCAGTGGGAATTTATATGATGTAATGTGATGTAACTAATTATTACTGATTAAATTAATTTACCACTATCAATACAGTTTTTGTTTATAAAATGTAAAACGGGTGTACAAGTGCTTTCGCCAGGGACCAAAGGGATGGCAGAGAGGTGACTCAAATTATTGATGTTAATTCATTCTTTAAGCCACTCATCGTGTCAGCACAGCAAAATAAGTTATTACAGGGAGGGGTGATGATTCATAAACATTCATACATTGGCCGGCAATTTTCTGCAATGACTTAACAACATTGTGTGAACTATTAATACATGTCACATGTAAGAAATCTTATCTTTGTTATATAGTAAACATTAACTTTTATGAGCATTTATACTGGTTAATCTGTTAACTTGTATTTTATTTCCACTGTGTGTGCTTCTTCAGGGACCAGGATCTAGCTGAGGCGCTGGACTCTGGCTCTGACATGGAGATGGAGAGAGGCATCGTCCAGGTCCAGGAGCATTCGGCTCAACACAGGGCCAAGATGTGGAAGGTGAGATTGACAGCTGATGACAGGAGTCAGTCCACACATGCGAAAATTAACTGCCTATTAAAAAAAGCAGTTTTGATTTATAACCTGTTAATGAGGTTTAAAACATTTCATTTTAAAAGTTAATTATTAGCAATGTACAAGATATTGTTTATGTGCCTGAGGTCATTAATGATTCTATTATTAGAGTACACATTCGACAAAGGCAGGAATTACTCTCATCAGACACAAGTCAACAGACTGGAAAGACAGGCTATCACTTCTTTATGACACACCAACAGTTATAGCTTCAGTTCTGTTTAAAGCCACATACCTACAACATATTTTTAATTATGTGGATCAGCTTTTTCCCTTTAGACTATGCAACATAGGATTCATGGAGCAGTCATGCTCGATAGATTTGTTAAATTGTATGAGATAAATAGACACAGGGATACATTTTAAAGGAAAATACTAGGCAGCAAAAACAATTCTTAGATAGTCTTTATCATCCTGTAATATCACAAGTTAATGATGTGGAGCCATACAGCTACATCTCTGTAGATTAGTTGTTTATTAGTGGAGCTGCAGTTGAGTCATTGATTGCAGATCAGTCTCTGTCTTTGTCATGTGTTTATCAATCGGTAGTTGCATGTTTAACAGTGATTCCCCGTTTTGTGATGGCAGATTGCTCTAAATGTCTCCGGAAAAGGAGACAGCCTTTCTCCCTGGGACGGCGTCCTCGATTTACCAGAACAGACCCTCATTCACAACCGCAGTGAACAGCTGATCGGTGAGTAAATTTAATGACACAATCCTGGGTTTTGGAATAAGTGAATTAAAAGAGGCAGAATAGTAATAATAATACAATAATTATTGAGCCAAGATTTTCAGGTTGTTGGATTATCAAAAGAGGATTAGTCTTGAGTGAAAACAGGCTGAAGACTACTGAAGTTTGAAAATGAAAATAATCTGTGGGGGTAGAGTTAGAGAGAAGTGAGCTTACCAGAAATCTGTAGCCCACTACTCACTTCTGCTTGAGGCCAGGGGCTATATTAGTCGCTACTAGCAAAACGCACCTCAATCTCCCACCAACTGTCAGCGATTACATTGCATTGTGGATAATGTAGGCACCAGATTTTGACAAGGAAGAAGAATGGGCTAACCCATCATGCAACAATTTGTTAACCTTTTTTTTGTTTTGTTTTGTAACCGTCGTAGGAGAGCAACATTAAATTGGTGGAGTACTCTTAATGCTACATGTAATTAATATTCCATCCACCCTTCAAACTAGTAGGCTGTCTGAGCAGAAAACATAAAAGGAACGCCACCAAACAGAAACACGAAGTATCCTTAACTTAGATACCAAAAAACACCCTCAGAAAGACTTTCCAGCACCTTTTGGCGAGTTTGTGTGCTTCTTAAGTTGAGGCAGTAGACCGGACACACACAACCTGGAAGCAGCAGGGGAGAAGAAAGACGGTTTATGTTAATTTTTGGCCTCACTCACAGCGTCTGCCAGCATCTAAAGTCGATTTCAGAGGAACAAATGACGTTTGTTAGTCTGCACTTCTGACAGGCTGACTACAAGCTCTGCTAGAGCTCCAAAATTGAAAGCCTCTTGTGAGAGTGATGCCCAGAAAAGCTAGGCATACAGAAAAAGTGCTCTTTTCATGTATTATTTAATAATAGCCTATCAGGATTGTCATAGTGATCAGGTTTCTTTGTCCTTCCTTTTGTACCTTCTACATTTCTTTGCTTCTTGTTTTTGAACACCAAATATAGATGGCTGCATTTGTACAGAATGTTTCTAGAAAAAGGGCTACTGACACTTCCTGCTTTGGTTCCCATGTTTAGACCAGCTCGGAGTATCTGAGGAAGAGAGGCGAGACATGGTGTCTGATGTTGAGTCGGTCATCACTTTTTACTGTAAGTCCCGCAACATTTCCTTCACTCCGGAGCTGAGCTGGCCACACCTGCTCAAACCACTACTGGGGCTTCAGCTTCCCCGCAGCGACCTCTACAACTGCTTCTACGCTATCATGAACAAATACATCCCCAGGTTAGCTGTCGGAGCACTGTTCTCATCAGCCTTCACGCACCTCTCACGAAAATAGGACAGGAAATGGAAACTTGAAATGTAAAGGGTGTCAAATTATGTCAATTTCAGGGACTGTGTGCCAAATGGCCGACCCTTCCACCTGTACAGACTACTGCTGCAGTACCATGAGCCAGAGCTCTGCTCCTTCTTGGACACCAAAAAGATCACACCGGACTCCTACGCCATCAACTGGGTATATGTTTCTTTCTTCACAGTCTCAGCTGACATGTTATTGCCCAACAGGTAATAGATATGTGGCCACGTCTGAACCACTGTATGTGTCTGTGTTTATGTTTCCTCCATAGCTGGGCAGTCTGTTTTCCAGCCACTGCCTTCCTGAAGTTACCCAGGCCTTGTGGGACTTCTACCTCCAGCAGGCTGACCCCTTCCTCATCTTCTTCCTCCTGCTCATCATCCTCGTCAATGCCAAGTAGGCAGCCGCTGGTTACAGAGAAACGTGACCACACCAAGGAAACTGCAACGTATATTTGACTTGTCTTTGTTTGATTAACCCTTAGAGAGGCCATCCTGACACAAGAGGGAGACAGCAAAGAGGACATCATCAGTAAGTTTGACTTGCTGGCATTTTATTTGTGGGTTTGTTCGAGATGTTAAAAAGGCTTTCTTTGTCACAGAAATGCTGGAAGTGTCTCCTTCTCACCTGGATTCCGAGGACATTGAAGATTTGTTTTCTCTGGCCCAGTATTACCAGAGCAAGACCCCTCTGTCACTCAGAAAGGTAAGAAAGGCGCCATGTACGAATAAACAGTCTTGGGCTTTGAAACGCACAGCGTGTTGCCGAGCAGACCTAAAACTGTGACAGCTGCTCATTGTTTCACGGCATTCTTGTGTTTTCTCTTTCTGCCCTGCTAGATGAACCAGAATCTGTTTGGTAGCAGCCTGGTGGCTCTGAAAGAAGAGGACACTGACCTGAGTCAAGCACTGTGTCTCCCTGTGTCTGTCCCTGAGATCCTGCAGGCCAACCAGCTGCAGCAGGTTAGTAACGCCCAATTATCTTTTAGCTGAATTCAACGAAAGAAGAAATAATTAATCTTTTGCTAGTAGAAATAAAGAGAGGAGAATGTGTAACGTGATAATAACAAATTTTACTTTCAGGATGGGGTACGATTCTTTGTGGTGGACTGTCGGCCTGCAGAGCAGTACAACTCTGGGCACCTGTCCACGGCCTTCCACCTGGACTCTGACCTGGTGAGAGCAGACAATAGTGATTCTGTGTTAAAAAAAATGGAGTATATGAATGTATATGAAGCAAAAAATGTGTTTTCCTTTCTTCTCACAGATGCTCCAGAACCCCTCTGAGTTTGCGCTCTCTGTGAAGTCCCTCTTGGAGGCTCAGAAGCAGTCTTTGGAGTCCGGCTCAATCGCCAGCGGAGAGCACCTGTGCTTCATGGGCAGTGGGAGGGAAGAGGAGGATATGTATATGAACATGGTGTTGGCCCATTTTCTGCAGGTGAGGGACATGAAAAGAGAGAGGGCAAGGTGGAAAGAAAATAATGAATTGCTCTAGAGTCATTTGCTTCATGTCAGGGAACTCTGATTGTTACATGATCTGGATTTCCCCAGTTATTTTGTTGCTTTGCTAATTAAAGTTTTTTCTGTTACAGAAAAACAAAGAATATGTCAGCATTGCCAAAGGAGGTTTCATGGGTAAGTAGGGGGAAAGTGAGAACACTGAGGAAGATGCCTAAACTATACTCTGATAAAACTCTGTACACACACAGACAGAAATATGCACATGTGTTGTGTTCTTCAGAATGATGAATCTATCGCTGGTTCTGTTCTGGTACGTTTCTAACATGTTGGAACTAAGTGTGTGTGCACAAGCCTAATTTCCACTCTCACAGTTGGCCATAAATGGAACGTAGATCCCACCTTTTATCACCCGTGTGTGTATATACACACCTCGGCCTTGTCCACCGCTCATTAGCCCTGATAATGCCATTTTACCCATAGTGCCTCATCGGTTCTCAAACAATGTCTGAGCAGCTGTCCCTTATGGCTGGGGCTTTTTACAGCACCCGTATCATTAATTCATTACTGTTTTTCTAAATCATCAACTGATATGTGTATGACGTCATCCTTTATTGAATATCATTTACTGCACTTGTATAGAAACAAACTTTAGAAAGTGCCTCACATGAAAGGATAAAGTGAAAAGAACATCAGTTAGGTCAAATAAATAAATGGAAGACATTGATAACAATTGTGCAACCAGTGTGCATTTTATTGACATTTTACTAATTTCTGTGTGGAATACAAAAAACAATCCCACAATCTGTGGAATTGCCAACCTAAACAACTTGTTTTACTAGGATTACATCTCACGTTGTGTTCTAGAAAACATGTTCACGCCTTAGGTGCACACATTCTGGCATGTGCGCATGGTTATTGCACAGACCTATCGTTTGTGTATCTGGCCCCGTTTGGATATTTGTGAGAAGTGAAAATTGACTGAGATTTGTGTGATTTCAGCCCTCCAAAAGCATCTGGTAGACATGAATATTGAGGGTCTTGACTCGTCATACGTCCACTGGATCGTCAGCACGTCAGGATCTCACAGCAGCCTCAGCTCTGCAGATGTAAGTGGCCAGAAATATATATGGGAACACACTTATGACTTTAAGAAAAACACAGAGGCATAATGCTGCCAGTTTGACTGTAGCTCCTTGTTGGACACATTTAGAATACATTTTTACTTCTTTAAACAGATTATCTGCTTTTTTTTACCCCCCCCAATGCAGGGAGAGTCCCTAAGTAGCCCTGGAGACAGCAAAGGCGTCAAGTCTTTGGTCAACAAAATGACGTTTGCTCTCAAGTCCAAGTCAGTAAACGTAAAGGAGAAGATGATCAGCTTCATTGAGAATACCTCCACCCCTGTAGAAAGGTGAGGTCCTAGTTCCTCCTCCAAATCCCTTACTAATAAACCTTGAAACCCACGCTGCAACACTCTCTTACCCCTTTTTACTAATTGTTAGGGGTGAAAATCTTAAGTTAGTTTTGGTATGATATCAGTTTGAGTTTAATATTTGCCAAGATTTCAAATGTATGATTTATCTCACAGATAAGCACAAAAAAAATCAGATTACTTTTTTCCAGAAAATAAACAAAATTCACGATCAATTCCACCAAAATTGTGCTAATGCTATTTTGTTTACATAGTTACACCTGACTGAACAGCGACTGGACTATCAAACCAGAGAACTGTGATCATCTGATGACTGTTACATTTATTTTTTGTTTTTGTTGTATTTAAATTTAAGTTCACCATACTTTGTGCCTTATCCCATGCTAGAATGTCTTTCACTCTGCCCTGGCCAGAGAAGGTGACTCCAGATCGGTAAGACCCCCCCCCCCCCCCCCCCCCCCCCCCCCCCAGCCATCGAGCTGTTTGTCACCAGCATGCCCACTGGCTGTAGACCCGCACCAATCAGTCCGCGGGATTGTAGGAGACTTGGCCTCGTGTGTCACATTAACGCATGCTTAGTGTCAGCATCTCCGCCCACGCCGCTCACTCATGGAACGACACTACAAGTTCCCCCTGCAGTTTGAGCAGGCCGTGTAGGAGATGTTTAGGATCTGTCTTCACGCTTTCACTAACAACATTCAGCACTGCTGTTTAGCTCACTCGACTTAAAGCTGCTGTGGCCTCTCAGGAAGCATCGAGTCATCTTTTTCCATCAGCAACTCACTGAGGCCGTCACATCTTTCTAGTCTGTATATCTCAGGGAGAACCTCAGCTTCACTGCTGTTTGCTTGGAGAACAGTCTGTCTTTCCATTTCATTGTTGTTCTTTTTAGATGATAGCCAGGGCTATGCAGAAACATTAATCCACGATAAAAGATCAAAACAACACTTAATTTGCTGCCTATAGCCCTCAATATCATACATGACTAATCTGTAGCTCTTCTGGACTGTAAATGTCTCATTTAACCCCTTTCTTTATATTTAACAGCATAACCTGGCAGTAGTGGGCTACGCATTTTTTTTCTGCAGCCCGGAGGTCTTCATGCCATTTCTATTTGTGTGCAGCCTTGCTGTTATGTGACTTTAAACACAGGCATTAATGGTCTTCACTTTCTTCACTCGGTGCTTGATGTTGCCCTGTTGCTTTTCATCTTTAGGCATGTGAGCAGCAGCGACCGCGTTGGCAAACCTTACCGCGGGGTGAAGCCCGTTTTCAGTATTGGTGATGAAGAGGAGTACGACACAGGTAAACTCCCACTGGATGTATCTACAGTGACATGTGGTTAAAACAAAATAGTTACCTGCATCTAATGCCACCACCCCCCTCCCCACCCCAGATGAGATCGACAGCTCGTCCATGTCAGACGACGACAGGAAGGAGATTGTCAACATTCAGACCTGGACAAACAAACCAGATGTAAAGCATCACATTCCATGTAATGAGGTGAAAGAAACGGGCCACATGTTCCCCAGGTAAGTTGTTGCCTGAATGAATTTGGTAATGTTTCTGCAAAATATTCCTCATGACACCCATCTTCCCGAGCTGATATGGGTGTGGTTTGATTGGGCACTTAGTAAGGGGAAGTTGCATTTAAACATGACTAATCCCCACTTCCTTAAACATGAATGAACAAGAGGCTTTGCAATAAATCCGGAATCCATGAATCGCAACAATGACTGTGTTATTCTGTTGGTTTTGCAGCCACTTGTTGATCACAGCGACTCACATGTACTGCCTGCGGGAGATCGCTGCAAGGAAAGGCTTTGCCTACATCCAGTCCAGACAAGCACTGAACTCTGTGGTGAAGATCACATCCAAAAAGAAGCACCCAGAACTGATTACATTCAAGTTTGGCAGCAACAACTCAGCTGGAGTGGAGATAACGGCAGTTGAGAGGTGCTCGTCTGTAGGATTACATCTCAAATTTAAAATCCTTATGATCAGAAAAAAAAAACGTATTTGGGTATAATTATAAGGCAAATTGCAGACTGAAATGTATAATGTTTGAATATGTTTAGATGAGAACGTAGATCAATTCCAATTTCATGTCTATATGCTAAATAGGAAGCTAGAGCCGGCAGGCTACTAGCCTAGCTCACATAAAGATCAGAAGGAGGGGGAAAATGGCTAGTCTGGCTCCCTCCAAAGTTGGAAAATATGCCTACCAGCACATCCTAAGCTCCCTAATTAACACAATTTATTACATTTGTTTAACTGTACACAAACTGAAATATAAAAACAACACAATTTGTAGGTTAATTGGGAGCCACATGCTGTAATAATGACTTGGTGAGCAACAGTCAGTTGTATTCCTGTCTTTGTGCTAAGCTAATGGTCTGCTGGCTAGCTAGCAAAATGTCAATATTCCTTGAACATACTGATGTTTGTTTAAATTAAATGTAGTACACATTTACCCTGGGAGATAAAGAGCACTAGGCTTAATTAGACCTTCAGTAACTGTCTTAGGATATAACAACTCATGTTTATGAAACTCTTTACTGAAGCTCGACAGAGAATATTTTCTTTTGTTGTTTGTTGGCAGTTATTTGTTAAAATTCACTATGGTTTTCTGAAAACTAACTTTTTCTTTCCCACCCTCCCCCACTCAGATATTTGATACCCAACGCAGGCGACGCCACCAAGGTCATTAAGCAGCAGATCATGAAAGTCCTAGACGCTCTGGAGAGTTCGTAAAGGGAGATGACGGGGTCGTGATGGCCAGCAGCGACACAAACTGTAAGAAGAGTCTCTGTCTGCCGAGAGTGAAACTCTCTCCCGCTCTCCCCTCGGCTGTCCTCTCCCTCCTGGACAGATCCAGTGCAGTGTTGACTGTGAAGCCCTGTGTGTCTGTGTTTGGGACGTGGGGACACACTGCTGACTGCAGGCCTGTGGGACAGGCTGGGTGTGTTGAAATACTTAGGTGCTCCGCAGTCATCTAACCGTTCTCTTACACTAAGTTCAACAATATTGGTTATACTGTACATTTTTCTTTGTTATTGACAAAACATGGGATCTTACTGCAGTGCAATTCCACTTTGGCAACGTTTCTCTGGCCTTAACGTAGCGTACTAAGCGACCTGTTCAATCAAGACTTTTTCCTTTTGACTCGAGCGTCTCAATTCCGACCCGTTTGTTTTGTAGTGAACAGTAGTGCAGCTCGGTCATGTCTATGAATTTACTTTTCAGATGTGTTGAGGGTAGATTTATTGATCATAGTTCTGGTCTGGAATTGAGTGAAGCGTGAGGCGACCAGCTCAAACATTAAGATGCACAAATCCCCCCCCCCCCCCCTCAAAAAAAGCAGTGCTGACATGTGAGGCAGATTTCCCACCGCAACAACTGTTTTTGATAACTCTTATTTTCCAACAGGCAGCCTTAAATAGAAATTATTTGAGGATGTTTATAAATAACTGAAGTGTGTATATTGTGTAAACTGCTCTATATCAGACAGACCTTTGCAATGTCCTTTTGAAAGCATATCCTGATTAGTTAGAATATGCAGTGAAAGTAAAACTGGCTTCTAAACCAGCTCACACGGTTTGAAGCTCCCCTTTCTTTCTAGAGCTATACATATGATAATGAATTAACCTCATCTCATAGCAGTGTGATGTAGCTCTCAGAAAGCATGGTTTGCAGCCCCTCTGGACTACATTAGTATTACAACAGGAGGTTCGCTGATTGCAGTTGTTAAGAGCTTGAACGCCTCAGTATTTTCCATCCCATTTAGATTCAGTATGGGAATGATTTCCCCCTAGTTCACCTTATTTAAAAATGTCCAGGTGAAATAAGTTGCTGATTATGTTAGCATCTAGCAGGCTATTATTGCAGTTGAAGCATCACCATGCTAACTTCTACCTATTTAGAAAGGAAAAGATCACTGTAACATGGACTTTGCTTTGCACTTTTAAGCACTGCTTTGAGAGGAACGAAATGATTGTAAAAAAAAAAAGGAAAAGTCATTATATATCCATTTTCAAATCTGTCTCCACTGTATTAGTCAAAACTAAGCGGCTTTAGTTTGCTTGCCACTGTTGCCTTCGGCCTCATGCCTGTGATGTGTGATATTGGCACCAGCAGTGGCAACATATCACAATATACATTGCTGCTTCTCATCTAATCTTAAACTCTGTTGCTTTCTTATTCATTTGCGTTGGAAGTCTAGCTGTGTAGGCAGCCTGGGTTTGAAGTGTCCAAAACTCTGAAGTGATGCAGCACCTTCCTGATAGCTCCAGTTGAAACGTCTGTCCAGAGAGGGTTTATCCCTTTTATCCATTATAATAATGAAATGATAAATTAAATGAGGGGAGAGCTCAAGGCATATTTAAAATATGAAAACCAAAACTTGAACTAAAGACTCATAAATCTGGTCTTTCTTCAATCTTGTCGTTCATAGCATTCCTGTGTAACCCATGCATTGTGTTGTAATTTAGTGATATTTTTTCAGTATTGACTGGAACATCCTTGAGTCTTTACATTACTCTGTAACATCACTAGCAAAGGATGTCACCACTAGTTGAAATGCAACATGTCTCAAGTGTAATTTGCACCTTACTGTACCGCTATTATTTTCTAAGCTTTTCTGTTTTTAATAAATGGAGATTATTCGACTGCATCTGTGGAAGTCATTTATATATCATGTGACTTATGGACGCTTTATAAAGTGGTTTGTGATGTTTGTAAAAAGCTACAACAGAGACCTTTTACGGAGTGAGCATATTTTTCCTCTTTGTTGGAAAGTTGCTGTTTGAACAACAGCACAAAAACAAAGAAAACTGTTTACATTGGTGTCTGTTTTCTGACTACTGTACACTGGATTGTGGAAGATTATCGTGTTCTGTTTTACCTGCTACTGCTAGGTGGTTTATTTCCTAAATAATAAGTAAACAAATATCCGCTGCAAGAAGCACAGCAGCCAGTAGCAAAATGACTGGTCTGGTCTATGGTCCCCTCTGTCTTTACCTTCAGTTTAAAGCATTTAAAGGACCAAACATTCAAAATAATCATTCAGATGCAGTTCTATTAAGTGTAAATGCATTATATTCAAAGTAAGCATGTTTATAATGGCTAAGCCCTGTGAGCATTGTTTGCCAAGTAGTACTTGAAGGTATTATTAGTTGCTGGTTCGATTAACCAATGAGGAAAGACCTGGCTGAAAAACTGACACTTGATTGGCTGCGGAACACCCACCTCTGCTGACGTAAGTTCGCCTCTAAACTTCACATTAAAGGTTTTTTGAAATTGACTTAACCTCTAGTATGTATCCTACAGTCACTTTAAGTTAGAAGAACCGCCAGTTTGCATCTGCAGGCGTTCGTTATTGTTTTATAACGTTGTATTTTGTTTTACCGGACCTCCCTGGTGTTGTAAAACCGTCTGGACTCTTATTTTGGAAAAAAACACATAGCCTTCCGGAATTACATGACCTGCGCTCTACACTGTGTGTGAAACCTAACAGGACCTCTCTGCATACATGTCTACTTTAGCAAAGGCGATGTCAAGTAAGTACCAAGTTCTCTATTTATTTTACTGAAGTTGTAGCTAACTGGTATGTCTGTACATATAGACCCGAATGCATTTACAGTTTAATAGTTGCAGTCTGTAAATGTCTGCTCCAGGTGCACAGTTAAAAAGCCAGTCTCTTGTTTTCTCAGAGTTCCGTCTGGCTGTCGTTCAGCTGCAGGTGACGAGCGTCAAGGCTGACAACCTGAGCAGAGCCCGGAGGCTGGTGAAGGAGGCTGCAGGACAAGGCAGCCAGGTGGTGCTGCTGCCGGTGAGGAGCAGGGTCTGATGTAGGGACAGTAGGGGAGGCTGGGGCTGGTTGTCCCTCTGCTTTTACTGCTCCAATCTAAACTTATTTTTGTTTTGCTAGCTCAAAAAATCAGTTAATGATTACAGGTGTGCTTGTCTTTTTGGGGACAGGTTAGCTCATTGTGAAAACACTTTTTTTTTTTTTTATTGTGTATTATTAACTAAAGGACTGATCCCTCACCAGCTTCACACCTGCAAACACTTCAGGTGGGAACTGTAACCAGGTCTCTGCAGTGTACTGCTACCCCTGAACCAGCGGACTCTTTGCTGTAGTTTTGGTATAGTTAACATTTGGGGAACACACAACACTGGAAAGATGTGTCGCCAGTGCCTAAAGTGGTGAAATTCTGTCCTTAGTGCATGGGTTCAGTATTGCTGCTGTAAAAACAGCTGCTCTCTCACCTGTCATTCATACAGGAATGCTTCAACTCTCCATATGGAACCAACTTCTTCTCTCAGTATGCTGAGCGGATCCCAGGAGAGTCCACTCAGGTGCTGTCAGAGGCAGCGAAGGCGAATAAGGTGTATCTAGTGGGAGGTAGGGAAGCATCTGTGGCTGTTTATACACACACACACACACACCAGGGTCCATAGAGTAATGGGAGTATTTTCCTCCACTGTAAATTTGCATTTGAATGTTTACTTCTTACATTAATCCTATTCAATACTGAAAGTTGGAAATCTCTTGGATGTATTTACAATACAGTATTATATATGAAATATGTGTCAGCTTTCCTCAGAGTAATGTTCTTGTGTGACAGTGGGCTAATTAGCTCATTATCTTGAAAAAACAAAAGGTTGTGAGGAGTTAAGGAGAGCAGAATCAAAAGCCTGGGCCCTTAATGGAAACCCTGTTAATTTCCCTACTCCTAACTTTGTTTTTATTGATTTATTTTTACATTTTATACAGGCGTTACACCAGTATTCTCCATCTAGACTGTCAGTACTGTTCATCAGGTTTTGGTATTCGTGCCGCAAAGTTTAAGGCTAACGTGCTTTCTCCACCAACAGCAGAGTTAATAAATGATCCCAGTTTAGCCACATGAAATATTTTACACTTTTTCTTAGCTGACAGTAACCGTTTCGAAACAACAGCAACTGGTAATAGTGGCATATCACAGTTCCTCCTTTCATGTAATTTAAAATTTTAATAGCATTTGATGAAATGTGTCCACAGAATAGCCTTTTATTAACTCATTAGGCCTTTTTGAGATTTTGCAGGAAAAGCCCAGGTGTAAAATGAAAGATCTCTGTTTCACTGAAGTGTCCCATGCATAAAGCATGACGCAGGCACAGTAGCAGGACCACAACGGGCACACTTACATGATATGCAAACATTGTTTATGTTACTAATTACATCGGCGCTTTTCCTGCTACAACATGTCAGAATGCTGTGGAAAATCCATTAAGTTCTCTCTCTGGGAGTCACATGGGAAATCAGTAATATTGGTGGTAGATGCGGCTAATTGTGTAAAGGTCAATCATTTATTTAACCTCTTCTTCACAAGATAACTTCCAGAATACATTGAATGGCACACATTGAAAATATTTGATTGTGTACGAGTATCACTAAAAACCTGGTTTCTGTGCAGTGTGCTGGACTTTATAGTCAAACAGGCTTGTTGCCATTGGTTCTTACCTGTGAGCTGATTAGATTCACCTGGTGCTGATTAAGAAATGTTGTGAAGTTACTTGGAAAAAAAAAAAAAAAAACAACAGTAAGAAAAACATGCAAAAACACGTTTTCTGTCCAGCGGAGGCATGAACCATGTGACTTGTTGTTCAACAGGATCCATCCCTGAAGAGGAAGGTGGGAAGTTGTATAACAGCTGCACAGTGTTTGGGCCCGATGGAGAGCTGCTTCTTAAACACAGGAAGGTGCGTGTGCTTCAGTCATTTGTTGAAACTACTTAATGACCACCTCATAGAGATTATAGCAGGATATTCACCACCGCAAAGTGTTTCTCATCATCTGTCAATGCATCTTCCTTCAAGATTCACCTCTTTGACATCGACGTTCCAGGGAAAATCCGCTTCCAGGAGTCTGAGACGCTGAGCCCAGGCAACAGTTTGTCAATGTTCGACACACGTAAGTGACATCCGTCGCCTGCTGTTTCCTCCTCTGCAGCTGGACGAGCATCATTTGACTCTTGCCTTCTCTGTAATTCCTCCGGCAGCGTTCTGCAAAGTGGGAGTGGGCATTTGCTATGACTTGAGGTTTGCAGAGCTTGCACAGCTCTATAGTAGGAAAGGTAAGTGGCTGATTACGCTGTTTTACATGTTTTTAATGATGTGCAGGAGAGGTGATCGGGTTGTCCTTTTGTCCTCAGGCTGTCAGCTGCTGGTCTACCCTGGAGCCTTCAACATGACGACCGGTCCAGCCCACTGGGAGCTCCTTCAGAGGGGGAGGTCAGACCTCGAGTCCCAGTCACTGTCCAAAAACATTTTGATTTTGAAAAATATTTATTAGTGACCCATGATTCTTGTGTGATTTATGTCTGTCATGTAGTGTATATAAGGCAAGTTTATTTGTACAGCACATTTCAGCAACAAGGCAAATGTTTTACATAAAAGCAAGATAGGGAAATATTAAAAAAGACACATTAAAAAAAAAAAAAAAAAATAGTAACAGCATGATATTCAAAACTTCAGGTGTGAATACATCCTACACTGTGTGATATGGTCAGAGTGAAATGAAGGGACATTATTTGTGGAGGAAGAGGAACAGAAAGGTGGAACTAGTTCCAAACCTGCAGCCACATCCTAAGAAGCTGCAGACAATGCATACATTTTATCATAACAAAATATTTAAAATGAAAGTAATAATGCTTTGAAACATCCAGTACCTTCAGAAAGAGTGATCTAACTATGGTTAATACCGTAAAACTTATTTATGGAATATATATATAAAACTAAATTAATAGCTCAGCCCTTTATTTGCTTCAATCACTGAACTCATCCTGTCTATATTTGGGCTGTTAATTTCTTTGCTCAGCAAAGATAGGATATAGGCTACAATTGTTTATTTCTGCCAGTGTGAATGTTACTCGTCTGTGGGATAACATATTGATAACGAATCATTCATTTGCTCTATCCCCAAGAGACAGCCCATTTGGCCAACCTCAAGAGCACACTGGTGTTCTTTGTTTCTGTATATTCTGAGAATCTTAACTAGTGTTCAATGTGTCCATATTGTAAAAAAAATTTTAACACTTATATTTGTATGTGCAATCTAAGCATCGTTTTCTACATTTTGTATTTTTTATCAGTTTAGCAGCACCAAAGGCACAGCTCTTTGTGGTTGTATCCATGGCAGCGTTTCCCTTAGGATTTTTTTCAGAGGGGGTGGTAGACCCCTGAAACTCCTAGTGATGCAGAGCGTATTATGGATACGTTGCTTCGTCATAGACGCGGCATACAAATTTTTGCCTGTTTAGTTTCGTCACATTCTCCAATTTTATCACATTTTTATCTCTAAACTTAATTCCTCCTGATGGAGCTGGCTGCAGTTCTGATACATTCACATGTTGGATGATGACACCATGGATAGGGCCCTATGAAATGAAAATGAAAGTTAAAATTTTTGCCAGATTCAGTAATGGTAATGGCACGGCATGGCAATGATGTGATAATTATGACTTATTATATTTTTTAGGTTTTCACAACTGTCTAGAAGTTACAAATTACTGCTGTACAATTTGATGTACATCCTTTGGCTGTCTCCTTTGCAGAGCGCTTGATAACCAAGTGTATGTGGCCACAGCGTCTCCTGCCAGAGATGAAACTGCTTCATATGTCGCCTGGGGACACAGCACTGTTGTCAACCCATGGTACAGTAACAACCAGGAACATGTTGCCTTCTGTATCCTCTGACCAGCTGTGTGTGACTGTGAAATACGCACTGAGAAGGAATTAAAGGGAACGCGAGTTAGTGCTGCTGCCAGCAAGGAAGTCATGAGTGAGTGAAAGGAAAGCAGTAGTGGAGGCATTTGCCGTCAGTAAAACCAGCAGTATTGAAAAATTATTTTCATATGCTTTGACAGAAGGTAAAAATATAAGTCCTGCATTCAAAATGTCGCTTTAGTTACCAAACAAACGTATTATCAGGAAGATGCATCAAAAATATCAAAAGTAAGTAAAAGTAGGATTCATGAGTTTTGCATTATATTGTTTATTACACATGCATTAACGTGTCATTTACAGTTTACTGTTGTAGCTGCTTGAGGTGAAGCTAAGTTGAACAACTTTTTATACTGGAGTTTAAATATGTAACTACACATCCTATGTAATATCTGAACTGTCATGTAAATGTAGTGGAGTAAAAGGTGCAATGTTGTCCTCTGAGATGTAGCGTAGAAGTATATAAGAAGTACATAAGATAGAAGTACTCAAGTAAAGAACCTCAATATTGTAGTTTAGGTTTAGTGCATGTACTTGGGGGAAATTGGTGTCATATTCAAAGTGTTTCTGTTCCATTAATGAGCGGCTGTATCTTATGCTGTCTGTGAATGTTTTCACGTGTTAAATGTAGCCGGCTTTGTGATTGTTTCGATCTGTGTTTGCAGGGGAGAAGTGATCTCTAAGGCTGGACCAGAGGAGGCCGTTATTTATGCTGATATCGGTAAGCGGAGGAGCGGTTTTCTTATTTCTGCAGACAGTATCGATCAAGAGACTCTCAACTACAGGACAGAGTGGCTCCTGCTGCCACCGTAAACCATTCGTCCGCGTCGCGCATGATAATCTCAGATACAATTTTTGAGAAAAATTAGAAGTGATGCATCTCAGCTCTCTAGTCCAGAGGTTTCAAAGTGGTTACACAAAAGGGTAGTAGGGCTTGTACTGTCTGAAACTGTACTTAACCTCTCTGTATCCTCTGTTCCCAGACCTGCAGTATTTAGCCGACATCCGGCAGCAGATCCCAATCACCGCTCAGCGTCGGGACGACATCTACACAGTCACATCTGCGCAGGGAGGCTCGAGCTGAGCTCTGCAGCCTTGAGAAAGAAAGGTGCAACGCAAACCACGCAACAGAATCTTTGCTGCAACAGAGCGTCTTCGTCTCCCTGTGACGCACAAGACTTGTTTGTCTTAATAGTGGAAGCAAGACATGCAGTTGGGATGGTTGCTGATTGAACTGTAATTTGTTTAATGTCTGGTGCTTAAATGACTGATCAATAGAAAATCGATCACACTTGGTAAGCAGTTAATTGTTGACATCATTTATTAAGTGAAATAAAGCATTTGCTGGTTACATCCTCTGTAATGTGACATACTGAATCCTTTTAATCAGTTTTATATTACTGGAAATAGAACTGTTGGCATTTCTTGAAAAAGTGCTCCATTAAAAGAACAATTGCCTTCAGTTTTTTGACTAGTGATTGTGGCAACAGAGATTTCAAATGTAGAAACATTTTAGTTCTTGATTGTCATATTTTCTGTCCTGATGGAAAAACATTAACAGATCTATAAAACAAATCAACAGCCCCAGGTTTGGACTACAATGTTAAATCCTCCCTGTGGTAAACAGAAAGGTAATGCATATTTACAAATCAGTGCATTGTATCTCAATTTGAAAATGAGTGACCATTGATGAGGATTTGTCGATTCCAATCTCTACACACTAGTGTCCTGTGGCTCCGGGTTCATCGCCTCGGTCTCCTCCGTGTCCCGATTTCGTCTTCTGTGTCCTGTTGAAAGCAAACATTAATTTCAATAAGAGCAAGAGGTTTTTTTTTTAGTGGTGGCAAAATAACATTACACACCACTGTGTGTGTGATGTAGCACACATCCCTTCTCTCTCTCCTTATGTCAGAGGTTCCAGTACATTATACAAAGGTATAATATGTAGATTGTATTCTGATTATGAAGTTACACGCTTCTTAATTCTGTCTAGGAAAAAGACTCGCTGAAGTTTGGTTTACTATTGATTTAGATGAGTGGAACATATTTAGTAGAGGGTCGGTTTCCAGATGAAACGTAGCCTGATGACTTTACATATAATGTCATAAACCAAAAGGGTTGACTATTGGGAAACGAGAAATCTATGGTTTATAGCTTCGGAGGACCGGCATATGGGAGAAGCGTTCATACTTATAGTTTTATGTTGTTGTAGTGTCATATGTTGGATGTGTGTATTATGTGAAGCGTGTCACCAGCAGCAGATGCCTACCTCTGTTAGCCTGTTGGAATTCCTGCTCCTTCCTCTTATTTATTCTGTCCAGACGAATCTGATAGGCAATTCCTGCCAGCACCATGAGCCCAACCACCACAGAGAGAGCCGTGCTGAACATCCAAACGCCATCTGATGCTTGGGTCACCACTGGGCTGTCCTGCACTCCATCTGAGAACCAACAAGGACCAGAGATTAGTGGACAAGCGGTGTGCGTTTGGGGCCTGATAAAGTGAATAAGCAGCGGTCAATCGCTCACAGCTTGTGGAGGCAAAGGTTTCGTTCATGGACAGGTTCTTTATGATGCACGACACGCTGGAGTCTTTGGGAATGTTGATCGTCAGGTGACTTGTGATGTTGTAGAGATGGGAGTCTGGGAGTGATGCTGCCAAGGTCCTCACTGAGCCTTCAGGGGGCTCCTCGCTGTCATTGATGAGCCAGTCAACAGCAGGTTCAGGAAAACCACCACCAGAGTGACACACGAAGACCTCCTTATCCCCCTGCGCCTCTTCTTCCCTCTGCAGGAGCGGGGAGCTGAAACTGGCTGCAGACAGCCATCAAAGACAAAACTTAGTTTCCTTTACATGTTCTTCTGATTACCTACTGTGTGTTTGGCACTGACCTGCTATCCTGAGGCACACAGTGCACAGTGGAGCACTGTGATTCCCCTCTGAAATGATTAACAGACTGTAATTGACGTTGTGCTCTTTAGCATCAACAATGGGCAGCTCCAGAGAGAGGTCTCCAGCAAGTGCAGCCTCGGCTGAGATTCTGAACACCACTGAATCGCCTCTCCTCCACTCAAAGGAAAAATTGTTAAAGGTTGATAATTCATTGTAAAAGCATGGCAGTGACACAAGCCGCCCGACAATGCCAAGGACGCACTCTTCCTCTGTAAAGAAAAGAGTGAGACAGCACAGGTAAAAAGGTAAGTGAAAGTGTGAAAAGTCATCTCGGTGTGTAACACGCATGACCAAACAGAGATGTATCTCACCCAGACAGCCGCAGAAACCAAGGAAACAGAGCAACAGTCCTGTGCGCCACAGCGCCACAGGCATCTCCCGCTGAGGACAGGTTTGCGCACGCGACACGCGAAAACAATTCAAAGTTTTTCTCCTCTTAAAACTGAACAACGATGACTGGTCCATTACTAACAACACGTCCGTCTAAATTTACTTCCGCGTCTTCTGCTCGCTCCTTTCACACAACTGAAGGACACACGCACACCTGATTCACTCCGAGAGAGTCATTTTCAGTCGTGTTGCGGCATGTTTTTTTGGTTCCTTTCCTATCTAAAATATCAGTAGTACCGCCCACTGGTTTAAAATAAAAACATTCCTAAGTACGTTAAAAACACCGGCCCTCCCAGTTTCTACCAACATATGTCCCGTTGGGGTCCAAATTATGGAGACTGCTCCGACCTGTTGGACTACTTTTTTAGGGCTCACGCCCACGCGCGGTGGGGTTGGCAGCATCTTATTAATGATATTAACATAATATTTTGATACAACAATATTGTGCAAATGATTATTTACAGAAAGGTAGGTTTTATTAAAGCATTTAAAAACTATTGGCGGTGTTTTACAAACCTGTGATATAAGGAATTATTTTCTTACTATGTATTTATTTTACTTCTCCTCAGACTTGATGTTTTGGCAGCTCTGTTTTCTGTTGTTTGGTAATTACTAAAGTCATGTTTTAAGATGCCTGTTAGACCTTTTGTCTAACGTTTTTAAAAATCTGTAGAACTATAAACTCTATGTGGTTAGTTACATACAGTAATAATCCCAGAATGTTGAAATTGAACAGATTTTTTTAACCCAGTGCAATATCCATATAATATGCTCTCTCATTGGACAAAAGTTTATCCAACAACTCGAGTAGGCATTGGCTTTCAGGTCCTGCTGCTTCTGACTCGGCAAATAAAATGAAAATGAAGGTACCTCCAAAATAATCTGAAATGAAATGAACTGAAAGCATGGGAATGTATTTCCTTCCAGTCTAATATGTCACGGCTAAATTATAGTAAGTGAGAGGTGCAATAACACTTTAGTCCAGCAGGGGGCAGACTGACTGTGAGACCCAAACACCTTCCTTTTCTTTAGTTTGTATTAAATGTAATGTCCCATGAGCTTATTTATTTCACTGTATAGCTCCTCATTTAAGATGTAAATAAAGTAGTGGAATTAAATGATAAAGGAAATTACATAAAGAGGGATATTTTTGCTCTTTGTGTTTAGTCTCCCAGGCAGCTTCTGCCTGCCAAGGGTTGTCCTAAACTCTAACCCCTGGGTAAAAAGTCCCACTCTAGTAAGATTTATGTAACAAACACAAACGTTAACTTTAGTCAAATCCATACATTTTATCACTTGTAGATTAAAATGTTCGGTTGGTAAGGCAGTATGTGGTTAAGTACACACCCTGCGAGAAAACTTTGCCTGGAAGGCAGAACTCCACCGCACTATCAAAATCTATCTTTATTAGCAGAAAAGTGATATCCAAGCAACTTATAAAAAATAACTGTGTAATGGATACATACAACACATAAGGGATGTGTAGCTAGGCGGTACAATAATAATACAGCAAAAAAATAAGGATATCACTGAAAGACCTTCAAACAACATGCAAGTATCTTCAGTCTTTTTGTTGGAGGAGAAACAGATTGTTCTAAAATAAAGTTCAATTTCTTTCTCAAGGAGGAAGAGGGAACCGAAACAACATAAAACTGATAAAGAAATAATAGTTGCAGAGTTGCTTTCATTACTGAAACCCCCAAAAGATAACAACCTAACGTTAACATAATATATAATAGTTATAGATATATTTCTTACTATTGGGATATCAACAATACTTCCTGCTACAGCAGGGGGGCAGTGTGCGGTCTACAGGTTGGTTCGTGGTCCTTCAGGAAGCAAGAAGGAGACGAAGAAGAGGACGTAAACAGCGCTCATGGGTGACCTGTGGCTCTCGTCTAGCACATAGCATGATCGGTGGTGGTTAGCTTAAATACTGTCCGAGATCTGAATGCGATGACACAAGCAGGGGAGCTTCCGGGGGCAACATGACGACACTGAGGAGGATCGGTTCACGGTTAGCACTCCTGCAGAGGCCGTGCGCACGCAGCGGCCAGAGAGCAGCACCCTGCAGCCTCCCACACACGCCTCACCACGCTGCGGCAGTGAAGAGCGCGTCTGCGGTGCTGTCCAGGGCGTTTGCACTGTCTGCATGGAGGCTAAAGAATACGGAGGACTCCAGCTGTGGTCGCCACACGGGATTCACCGAGGAGGAGGAGGAGGAGGAGGAGGGTGAAGATTTCATTCATGACAGCGAGGTGGAGGAGCTGTTTCTGCAGCAGGTCCCTGCAGGCATCGGAGAGGGCCAGCACAGGGTGTTCATCGTTCACCCCGATGTGAAGTGGGGAAGCAGGAAGCAGCATCTCACCACAGGTAACAAGGCACGCGCACAGATGTGAGTGTGCGGACCACGCTAGGGTGATGGTGGGACTCCTCTCACGCTGTACTGCTTTCTTTGCAGCCGAGCTGATGATGGCCGAGGCCGTGGGGCTGGTGAACACTTTAGACAACTGGAAAGTGGTGGACAAGATCATCCTCTCCACAAAGACACCAGAGAAGAAGAGGATATTTGGCAAAGGCAACTTCCAGACTCTTGCAGGTATTCTCCATTGCGTGTCCACCTGTGTGTCTGTGCGTGGAGTCTTAATATGACTCACCTGTGATTTTTTTTTTCCCCTTCAGAGAAAATCAGGCAAACTGCAGGAATCACTGCTGTGTTTGTGAATGTTGAACGTCTGTCTCCTTTGTCTGAGGTAAAATTATCTAAAAAAAAAATATTCGGTCTATGTTCAGAAAGGTTTCCTGCACTTACGGCCTTTTCTTCCACACAGAGGGAGCTGGAGGAAGCCTGGGGCGTTAAAGTCTTTGACAGATACTCAGTGGTCCTCCACATCTTCCGCTGCAACGCCAGGACTAAAGAAGCCAAGTTACAGATCTCTCTGGCTGAGATCCCCTTGTTAAGGTAACGTCATTGATGGGATCAATATCCAATTTATGTTTGCTCTCCTTTTAAAATGTCTTCCTCTGACGGTGGTAGATCTCGTCTGAAAAATGAAATCGCTAACTTGGACCAGCAGGGTGGAGGATCGAGATACATCGGAGGCTCAGGTAACATCTTGACACCCCCGGTGATAAACCTGAGCGCACACATGTCTGGATGTTAGAGCACTTGAGCTGCCCTGTCAGAAAGGAGCTTCAGCTCTGTGATTGGTCCCTGCAGGCGAGACGCTGGTGGAGGTCCAGCAGAGACTGCTGAAGGAGCGGGAGATGAAGATTCGCTCAGCGTTGGAAAAACTGCGGAAAAAGAGGCACCTACTGCGAGCGCAGCGTAAACACAAGGAGTTCCCCATCGTCTCTGTGCTAGGATATACAAACTGTGGTGAGGGACTGGAAACAGTGCTGGTACATTTTTCATTTTAATATATTTTGGGCGTCAGTTTTGACGACATTGACTACATGACTTTTCTTTTCCATCGTTTGCTCAGGAAAAACGACCCTGATCAAAGCGCTTACTGGTGACAGTGGTCTTCAACCCAGAAACCAGCTTTTCGCCACACTGGACGTCACCGTCCACGCCGGCCGGTTGCCCAGCCACATGACTGTTCTGTACGTGGACACCATCGGCTTTCTGTCCCAGCTGCCCCACCAACTCATTGACTCCTTCTCTGCCACCCTGGAAGATATTAAACACTCAGTATGTACCTGATGCTCATTTTAAGGGTGTCTGTGATGAGATGCAACCCACATGGCTCGTGAAATATCCAGAGTTCCAGTAAAAGTTAAGGATTTAATGAAGCGTTGAGTAATTGAGTTTGTATTTGTCATTCTCGACCTTCCAGGATCTGCTGGTTCACGTCAGAGACGTCAGTCATCCCGAGACAGTGAATCAGAAGGTGAACGTACTGAAAGTCCTCAAGAACCTGCAAATCCCTGACAGGCTGATGAGCTCCATGATAGAAGTCCACAATAAAATTGACCTTATTGACAAGTAAGAGATTTTAAGACTTCCCAAGATCTTTTAAATTCGATATGGAAGTTTATCCAGAATGAAAATATCAGCAGCCAGTAAGATCTAGAAGGTAAATTTTGTGTTGGGCTGAATGTTTCAACACAAGATCTTGTCACAAAGCCACAAAATGTAACTGATTCATTCATATGGGCATCATTATGAGTGTAATTGTGTGTGCTGTGTGAATGGGGTCGAGCCAGTACTCGGGTTAGTCTTCAGAAGAGGAAGAAAAGTCAAAGTATCTTCTGTTATCCCTCCCCAGCTATCAGTTTACAGAGCCCAACGCACTGCCCATATCTGCCTTGGAGGAGCGAGGCCTCGATGAGCTGAAGAAAGCAGTGGAAGAAGAGATTGTTAACTCTACAGGAAAGCACATTTTAGACCTCAAAGTTGACCTCAGCACTTCCCAGTTAAGGTGAGCTGGGAAGCTGTTTTTCTTTACTTTTTTTTTGTTGTTGTTGTTTAAAATAAGAGAGCACAGCACTAAACGTGCATCTTCATCCACAGTTGGCTGTACAAGGAGGCCACCGTTCAGGACGTGCAGGTGGATGCAGATGAAGGCTCGGCCGTTGTCAAGGTCATCATCAGCGCCGCCGCTTACGGACGCTACAAGAAACTGTTCGCAGGGAGAGAGCAGCAGCAGTAGTGGGGAGGAGGGTGATGCAGATTCAAATAACTCACGGGTCCATGCAGACGGCAAACTGTACTACAAACAGTGTATTTATTGTACAGTATAATATATTGAACACACATAAGAATGATGTACGTTCTTGTAAACATATATAAAGTGTAGATTCAAAACAAAGATTGTTGTACAGTTAAGTACAGAAACATTTCTTTTAGTTATAAATTGACGTATAGACAAGAGAAAATGAGGTATACAGTGGCTATTCTGGGATCAGTTCCCGTGGAATGAAATCACAGCTAAGTGGATTTTTTATCTGACGGCGTTCTTCTTAGAAGTTTTTGGTTCAGTGCGATGACCACAGAGCACAGCGGGAGTGGACCCACAAAGTCTCCAGCAATGATGTTGAGGCTCTTGGGGTCCGACCCGGGTCGCTGCTTCTCCAGCCACTTCCTCAAACACTCCCAGTTACTGAAGGTCAGCGTCCGCAGGGATTGCTTCAGGTTCACCGTGATGTAACACCGGTCAGCCGTCAGGTTCAGGCCAGAGACGAAGAAGCCCTCTGGAAAATAAACAAAACAGAAAACATAGTATGTTCGTGAACACACACCAGGAAGCACACATAATACGCTTCAGTGTTAGATGCTCCGCTCGGTGCAGTAAATATCCCGGAAGAGGCCAAAGTGTAAATGAAACTCACCTGGACGTCCCAGGTCTTTGTTCCAGTCCAGGTAGCTGATAACTTCTTGTGCTGTGCGCTTGTTGGCCCACCAGTAGGGGATGGCAGGCCACAGCTCCTGATGCCCCACTGCAATATTGGAGTCATAGGACAGGATAACCTGGTAACCAGATGCCCACAGACTCCGCAAGGTCAGGACTGATTCCTGTGGAGGGCACGATAGGTTTCGTAAGGCATTATGTTGTCTTTACTTTCACCGTAAATCAGCTGTACAAGGAGAAAACTAACATTCTGGGGGCAGAGTTTTGAGCCGAAAAGCTTCTTCAGGGAGAAAATGAATGCTTTGTGGAGATTGTCGTCAATTCCCTCAAAATTGCAGCAAGCAAGAATAACTATCTCCTTTGGGTGAGAGTCCAGCCAGGTGGCAACAGACGACAGTGTTTCCTGTAGAGGAGAGAGATTTACTGTTAACATGCCAAAAAAGCCCAAACTGAAACTTTAAGATGATTATACGCACCAAGACTATTAAATGTGTGTAGATGATGTGTGTGAAGTACAAGTCGCTGGACGAGTCGTTGGGTTTGTGCGCAATGCGTAGATCGAAGAACCGAATCCCCATCGAAAGTTGCTCCTCGATGCTTTTGTCCTGCAAGGACGAGCAATTCATAAAACATGCCTGAAAATACTTTCACATCTACAATTCCAGGAAACATGTTTGGAGAGACAACGTATTTAAGTATATTTGTTCATAATTGATATAAAATTAAAATGCCTTTCATATGCAAATGAAAGTGGTCACGTGCCGTGACGAACCCTCAGAGAATCATCACTCGACTCTGCAGTTCCCTTCAGGTAAACAGCGTTTTAGTGCCTTTAAGCTAATTGGTTTGGTTGTCTGGCCTGCAACTGACCTATTTTAGTAAACAAACACATGATTTGGATCTTAAAGCTTTGTGGCTGACTGAAACTACAACTGAGATACAAGTGAATAAACTACAAACCCTGAAAAAAACACATCCCCCTCAGGACTACAGGGGTGAGTTTAATCTCGCAAAGGTTTGCTACAGTTTCCAGATTTAACGACGTGTGCCCTCGAAAAGGTGTGCAACGTTTTCTCCCGTTTGGTGGCTGTGTCAGAGGTGTTACCCAATCAGCAGCAACATGTACAATAACACAGCTGTATTGAAAAGACAGTAAAGTTTTTTCAAGGCACCATTTATGTTTAACTCAACGTTTTGTGGGGCTGAACTCAGTCCTGGCCACCCTGTCAGACTGCCAAGTGGTTTCTGGGAGGTTGAGTGCGAAAACCCCACAGCAACACCTTCTTAGTCCCATAGAGGTCCTCACAGCACTCTGAAATAGTCAGCACAATTTGTCTGGCAACTGATAATCTTTATACATTTATACCATACATACCTGCGTTGTAGTCCATCTAAAAATGACAGGTCTGGTAAAGCAGTGGAAAAGTCCATCCAAGAGCCTAAAAAACTCAGACTCAGATGGGACCAATGGGGAGTTTATGTCCAGACAGTAACTCATGGCATCATGGCTCCCTGGGTAAACAGGTGTGAATAGACATATTAAAGCTGAACTGGGAGAGACTGGTTTCTAGTAGTTAACCTAACCACTAGCCTAAAATGCACAACATTTGTGTGACTATGTGCAGAAGATAATGGCATGATAGATGGTGATTTGCTCCCCTGAGTAGCACCAGTTTTACTAGAATGGAGAATTTAAATGAATAACTTAATTGCTAACTGCTGCTTGAATTAGTAGAGTTTTTATAAATGTTATAGTACCACAATTTTAATAGGATGTTTTAAACAATTTTAAATGATGTGAGGTAGATTAATCCTGTATTAAGACAGGAAGTATTCTCCTTATTTAGTTCTTGAAGAAATATCACTCTTTTTATGTTTATATTAATTGAGGAATTTTCTATGAATAAAATACATTTTCTTATTCAGTTTTCTGTCCTTGTCATTTTGTCATTATTACAGATTACAAAGTGACTTGTCCCTGATAACCAAAAATGTTTTTTGTACAAAGAACACCAATAGGTGTGGCAAGTCTCTTCTGGGTAAGATATCTGCACGCCTTCCTGGTGTGGTTAGAAAACACCTTGAGGATTTCAGCAAGGTCTAATGTGTTGATCTAATTTGTTAGATATGGAATAACTCAAAATTGCACAAAGTGCCAGATTACAGGAATTTACCCTTCATCTATTCTTCTAAGAAATCATAAAGTATTTACATTCACAGTAGAAGCTGGAATAAGAACTTAGAGAATGATTTCCTACCGTTATGCAGTATAGAAGTAGGCTAATAACCTGCACTGTTAAGTAACATTAGGCTACAACAGCAAGAGAAAAAAGTGTTAAACACACCGGGTATGGCCAGGTTTGTCAGAGGAATGTTCCACAACTCCTCGGGTAAAGCTGACATCCAGTCCATGTCGCATCACCACTTCTGAATGCAGACCCGAGAAGTATGTGTCAGGCTGTTCAGACTCACGTACGCAGCCATGGTCGATCCGGAATTACCTGATTCTTCTGTGTTGACTGACAGCTAAATGTAGTCAGTATGGGAATTCCGCTATTATGGGACACTTCAAGAAAATTAGGCCACTTGTAGCCTATCAAAAAAACGTTTCTTACACTTCAGCCCTAGCACACTGTGCTTCGACGCCATGACGTTTGGAACGAAGGGGGCGGAGCGAACAGAAAACCGGTGGTTGAGCTGGAGATCATGTAGAAAACTTAGACTGTATAAAATAAAGTAGAAAACCATAACTCCTACATTTCCTTGCAGAAAACACAGTATGAGTTTGTAAAACCATAACATAACTGCTATAAAATAAAATACAAATTCCCACATTTTTTAAAGCTGATATTTGAAGCTGCAGCATCGTTGTGTTCTATTATGTTTTACAGGAGCAAAGGAGACAAAGTGTTGATGTCAAGTTTATTTACGCTTCCCTCCATCACATAAGCATAGACAACCTTTCTTAGAGATGTCATTCACCCAGATCACAAAGAAGCAGCACCAAGAAGAAAGGAACTCCCGTGGAAGCAAAGTCTGATTACTGATTCTTTCAATTGATGTTTTTCGAAATAAATATTGATGAGAGAATTCTTTTTACCTTTGCTTTTCATTTTTAGTGTGACACACTGGCTTTAAATTATAGAGGGGCTATTTACATTGGCCTGTAGATGAAACAGTAAATGGAATAAATTAAACCTTTTGAATTATTTCAAGAATACATTTTAAAAGTTATTTTATTTACAAATATATATTTTTATTGCCAATATAATGCAATACAACAATCAAACTGATGACAGAAATCTCCTGCCAACGCTTAACAATTGGTCAATCAGAGCTCCTGCTGCTCAATGGGTTCAATCTGATTAAATCTGATTACACTTTTTACACATCTTTAAATTAAACACAGCCTCTTTAAACTAAAGAGATCACGAAATAGAAAAATTAAATTTCCCAATTAATTGAATTGATTGATTGATTTTTACTATGATTGGAAGACACAAGTAAATAGAATAACATTTTTTAAATTAGTCTTTAATTAAAAAAAAAACCATTTAATTATCAACTTGAATTGTTTTTACTGAGCAATTTTAATTAAACATGTTAAGAGTCTTTTATTATCTCACACTTTGGTCTCTATACTAAATGCATAATTTAATGACCATTACCTACCATTAGTAAGAATTGTCCTTAAACTGTAAACAGCTTTACATGTTTGGAAATGTTTTGAGGCTTTTACAATAATGTCTTTACATGAATTATTTGCCTGATTTTTATCATGTTGGCTACTATGAGGGAAATAGCTTGGACTGAACTGATCCAAGAACAGCAGAGTTTCAGACAGATGATGTAATACAAACTATTGTGAGGGAATGGAGAAGCACTGAAAAGGAACACATACTGTAAGGGAACACAAAAGCCCCCCCTTTAGGGACTGAAAACCTCACAGACGTGGTCTCTTCTTTTGTGTAAAATGAAACAAATGCCTCAGTGAAAGGAGACCAGACTGCAGAGCAGGCAACTCGGGAGGAAACATTTTAACATTGGTGCTGCTGAATGGTCAGTAAATAAAATGTGATGATTTGCTTAAAAAAGCTCATGTTTATTGGAAAAGCTTATTTCCACAGGCACAGCGGTGCAGCCTTTAAATCAAGGCCTAACCTGTTGGCTAAAGTCAATTATAAGTAAAACAATCAAGGTTGGGTTCATGCAAATAAGTTTTCCATGCATTTTGCATAAGTTTCATGTCTTCGCTACATTCTCTATGGATAAATACATGTACTGGTGCTAAAGTTTAGCTACTTATTAAACTTGCTGCCCACATTTCATAATTACAAACGTTTGTTGCCTACATTACAGTCATATGTGCTCATGGAATACACTGTTTGTGCTGACTCATCTAAAAAGCCTACATTAAAAGGTGAGATCAGTTGTTTCATTATTGCTTTAGTTGCCCCGTAACATAAAAATGGCCACCTGGCTGACTTGTGAAAACTACTAAAAGTACATTGCATAAATAGTGAACAGAATGTAAACAAACATGTGCCGGTCAAAATACCAAAAAGTCTGTTTTCAAGCAGCTTTAGGACTAAAATATACATTTCACTGCCTCCAATAAGTGTATTTATATTTAAATGAATTCAAGTACTTGAGTATTTTTCTATCTCTCTTAAAACAAGCTTGTGTAATTCATGCTGTGATGCACATTTTCTATGTAGAATAATGCAAATTGGTGAAAGGTCATGAGGACCATTTCAGTAGTTTCTCATTCAGTGTAACCACAGTTGGTATGAACTGGCTCTCGGTGATAAAGTCCCCAGCAATGATATTGAGAGAGCCAACTTTGCAGCCAGGAGTCTGCTCCTTAACCCAGCTCAGCAGCGTGGGATATGTGGACATCACCAAGTCCTTCAGGGACTCTGTTGGGTGTGTGCAGATGTATTTCAGGTCCTCTGTCAGATTAATTCCTGTGACGAAGAAACCTCCTGAAAACACAAAATACACTCAAAATTTTATGAGTGGTGTATGCCAAATACATAAAACGTAATAAATTATCAAATTTTATTTCCAGTCTGTGTTTGGTAACAACAAAATCAACAGTGGATTACCTGGTCTGCCATGTTGCTTCCTGTGTTCAAACTCCTCAATAAGAGCCTCAGCTTTGCATTTGTTGGCCCACCAGTAAGGAATATGTGGCCACAGGTCGCTGTGATAGCTGGCAATATTGTGTTCATAGGACACAATCACAGTGTTGCCTAAAGCCCACAGGTTTCGAAGAGTTAACACTTCCTGAAAACAGAATAACATGCTTAGTTTCATTTTTTTTTTAAATGTTATTTAAAAGGACATGGCTGGCATTACACTATATCTTCGCTTGCCTTAACTACCTTGGTGACACTGGTTCCTTGTGAAGATTCAAATCTTTAAAAAAAAATATGTCACAAATACACTGCTCAAAAAATTAAGGGAACACTTAAAGCACATCAGATCTAGATGAACAAAATAGTTTAAAGTTGAAAATCTTTACTGCGCATTGTATAATTTGTTGAGAACAACGGTCAATGGAAACCAAAATCACCAACTGATTGAGGGCTGGATTCAAAAACACACCGAAAATCAAATAAAAAATAAATAAAATCAAAGGCTGATCCATCATGTCAACTCGTAATGTGACTCAGTAGTGTGTTTGGCCGCAAACATGCCTTTATGCACTCCAGATAACGTCTGGGCATGCTACTGATGAGACAGGTCATGGGGGATCTCTTCCCAGACCTGGATGAGGGCATCAGTGAGCTCCTGGAGAGTCTGTGGCGTCCTCTCTATTGGATTCATCCCTCATGGAGTCTGTTTCTGACAATTTGGTCAGAAACATTCCCACCAGTAGCCCGCTGGAGGTCATATTGTAGGGCTGTGGCAGTGCCTCTCTTGTTTCTCTAAAGAGCAGACACCGTTCCTGCTGTTGGGTTGATGCCCTTCTATGGCCCTGTCCAGCTCTCCTCGTTTAACAGCCCGTATCCTGGTGTCTAGTCCATGCTCTTGAGACGGCGAGACCTTTTTGGGGGTTGTCTTGCTGTTGCCTCGCCAGTGCACCTGTTATCACTTTCATTTGCGCCAAACCCAGTGACACTGATTCACAATCTCTTATGCTTCCTGTTTGAACAGATTGATATCCCTGGAGTGTAACTGACTTGATGTTAAACTGTGATGATTAAGTATTTCCTTATTTTTTTGAGCATATGCTTTCAAGAGCTAGGCACTGTAGTTTTTAGCAAATGCTAACAGGTGTAAGAAGTGTATTTGTTGAGGACTACTTTCAGCTGTGGATGTACAAACTAATGGTGCTCTAGTGAGAATTTAAAGGAGGGTGTAAATGGGATTGAGTCAAAATGACCTTTGTGCAAGTTTATGGTAGTGAAGAAACATGTCACCCAGTGCAACAGTGTGGCTCACTGATGTGTTTAAAAGGTTTTTGGTCAAGAACTGGCACAGAGGAATGAGCTATATCAAGATTTGGATACACAGACGATACTTATTAGTAGGATCAATTCATTTTTGCTTTAGGTTTGTTTATGGGATTCATTGACAATGACAGAAATGTAGATGATGGCCACCCTTTATAAAGACCCCCTTTAGGTCTTTATTCCAAACTGGAGGAGAGGTTGTACCGTTTTGGGACAGAGTTTAGAGGTGAATATGTTGCGTATGGTTGTGAGCAGCAGCGTGTGGAGCTCCTGGCTCAGGCCGAGGAAGTGGCTGAAGGAGAGGATGACCACCTCTTTGGGATGAGCATCCAGCCACTCTCTTATCTCCATTAGAACAGTCTGCCAAAAAAGTACAAGGTACCATTTAGTCTGAGTAGTTTAATGCACAAGTCTCAGCCTTATTTTAAAAACTAACAGCACACATGAAACTTATAACATTGCCAGGTTCAGTTATCTGGTAGGGCTTGGTTTTGGGCATTCACACGTGGTTCAGTGTATAACATCCTGCAAGATCTGTTCTGGATAAATGAGATTTCTCTTCTCACCACCTGGCAGCTCTGCTGGGGCAGAGGTGAGAGATGAGCTTTCTGATTTATCATACACCACATTAAAAGGGAGACTATTTAACTTTGAAAAGAAAGTAGACATTCCTCTTTACAAAAGAGTAAAGTGTACCCTCACTCAATTCAATGCACCCTGTGGTTTTGCTGCAATTGCTTTAGTTTGTCTGGTATGACCAGTAGTTTATTGTGGGTGATATTAGCAAACCTTAGATTTGATTTAGACATTACTGAGTGACTTCACTACACACTATATTTGAGCATTTACCATTAAAAGGCAACTGTTACTCATGGCTGCTATTCAGTAAAAGTAACATAAGCTTGCTATAAGAACAAGATTGTAAATAGTGTTGGGGAGTAAGAAGTTACATGTAATTAAGTTAAGTAATTTATTTACAAAGTGTAATCTATTATAGTTACTGGGGAAAAATATGTAATTAAATTACAGTCATGTTTACATCTGAATCTTTTTCTGTAAAAGCTAGGCTGAACAATATTGATTTTGTTGCTTTACATGTTTCTCATGTGCACAATGGCTTCCTCTGGCTTTTCAGAATCAGTTTTTATTGCCAGGTATGTGTACACATACGAGGAATTTGACTCAGGATTGTACATTGCTCACGGTGTGCTTACTTTTACAATAATCCAGCCATTTAGTGAAGTTTGATGCTGTTCTGATGCTTTTGATTGATTCTCATGTTTGAATTTGCAACGCCACCTGTTTGCCAGTGAACTTTCTTCTCAAAAAATGCTTGAGCACAGAAAGAGTTGAAAACATTCATTAAAAATTTTAAAAAAAGTAAGAAAAAGGTAATTAAATGTAATAAGTTACATAATTTGATAAGGTAATTGAAATAGTTAGTTACACTGCTATTACATTTTAAATAGGGTAACTTGTAATCGGTAACCTATTACATTTCCAAAGTAACCTTCCCAGCACTGATTGTAAATTGTAAAATGCTGTGTTCCCACAACAATAACCTTAATAATAATTTTGGTTTCAGAGAGATTTTTTTTAAACAGAGAAAACATAACCAATCTTATTCAAGTCTAAAAAAGGAAGGAAGCAGGATTTAGTATCTCACTGCGGGGATGATTATGGTTATTCTTGTAGATGCAGATGGCTTTGGCAGGAGCATAAATTTCACTGTGGCAACATCCCTGGGGACATTTGTGTATGGATGCCATTACTTCACCTCCACAGTGAGCGTGGTGTATACACCGTGGTAGAAGTACAGATCAGTGGAGCTGTCATTGGGCCTGTGTGCAATTCTCAGGTCACAGTATCTGACCCCACAGTCCAGCTGCTGCTTTATAGTATACTCCTGCAAGACATGGGATGCAGAATTCATTATAGCTATATCTAGCTTAAAATGTTACTGGGAATGTTTTTTTATTAACAATTAGCTGGTACGTCTATTTCTGCTGTTACCTGGGTTATTGCCCACTTGTACACAAAGGGGCGAATAAAGGGCTTCATGTATTTGTCCAGCTTTTGAAGCATGTCTGGCTGGGTAAGGTCAACAGGGGATCTGTCATTCATATCCAGACAGTAGGTTATTGCATTGTGTCTGCCTAATTGGGGAAAAGACAATAAACATAATCACCACTAAACATATGATTGTTTCATGTAATATATATATATATATATATAGGCCCTTAAGAGCTAAACGTACTGTAACTAAAGAACACACATGCAAATAGACAAAAAAAAAATGAAGAGAACGGTCTGACTTTTTTGCAAACACGTGTTTTGTTGTGCTGTCTGAATTTGCAGCAAATGCATGTACTGCATTTGGTTATGTTTCTGTATTTTGTTGTGCTGTCTAAATTTAAAAGTGTGTTCCTGTATTGAAGTTCACGTTTCTTTTATGTCCACACAGCAATGCTGGTGGAGATAATCTCAGTGCGGATGGAATGGCTGCGACAGTATGCCACATACAACTTCAGTGCAACGAAAAGATAAAAACAAACAAACAAAAACACCACACAGCACAGAACTCCAAACACAATTGGGCCGACTTCTGTGTATTTATGCAAATGGCTTTGGGGAAGAACCCTTACAGAAAAAAAAACACATGAATTTCCTCATGTTTTCAATGTGTATTCACATGTCTGCACGTGATGACATGTAGGAAACATTTATCACAAGTTGCAACATGAGAAAATCATGGTACCATGTAAGGCACATGTGGAAAATATGGGTTTCACGTGTAATTACATAGGTTTCACAAGGGCTTTCTCAAATTACACCACCAATGTTCCAAAACAATGTATGCAAACAACATGTTTAACATGTACATATTGTCACATGTGAGTTCTCTGTAAGCTCCGGTTAAGGCGTTCTGTCCTGCCTCCTGGTGACCTGTACCTTCTGCCAGAGGGAGATGCTGATTTGCTTGCCTCTCTGGGTCGCTCTCTACCTGCCTCATATGTACCTTAATTTGCATGCGTTTCATCTATTTGCATGTGTTTTCTTTAGTTGATGCGCATTGACCTCTCAGGGCCAACATAAATGGCAGCTAGTACAATTTGTAAATTGTTATCAAAGGGTTCGCTGAAACTACTCACACCACACATTCCCACGCACAACATTCAACCCACTTGATCTACACTACAGTGTGATGTTATATGGCAGCCTACCCGGGATGGCCAGGTGGTACAGGGGGGTGTCCCACAGAGCACATGGCAGGTGAGACATCCAGCTCTCCATGGGCAGCTCTCCCAGGCTCAGCTCACTCACTCCGGACACCACAGAGGACATGCTGAGCTCCAGCGTCTGCATCCCGTCAGTGAACACACATTTAATGGCATAGAGCCCATGTTGAAGTAACATTATTAATGCTGTTACATCGGCAGCTACATGGCATTATTGTTTCTTTGTTTTGGGGGAGGGGGAGGGCTATTTGGGATAAATATCACATTAATGATGCTCGTGTTCAATATCACTCACAGTAACGTGAGAGCTGCAGTCCTGTTTATCTCACACTTACTTGATCAAAGTGCTGCTGCTTCCCGTAGCCGCCAAACCAGCTGAGCCAGCCAAACCAGCAAAGAGGGGAAACGCGATGACTAAAACTATAGGCGTGTGCCAGCAGAAGTCATCCATTCCAGAGCCGTAGGAAATATCATGGCTGTGCATAAAACATGAATGATGTGAACCGGAGATAAAGCGTGGCCCGTGTCTCTCTCTAGCAGCTCGGTCTGGTTACACCTGTATAACCCGGGATGACGAGGGCGGCGGGTCCGGCGCATTTTACCTTCAGTTATTGATTATCCATAACGATCGAATACCCACGGCAGGTGCATGGACACAGAGTTGAGTCCCCTCGCTTCGCCGGGTGCTTGTCTGTTCACTGAGGTGCAGCAGCAGGGTGGGCAGGCAGGGCGGCACCGCGCCTGCTGACAGATCAGCAGATGCAGAGGCTCTCCTCTTAAAGAGCCCACTGAAATGTTATACAAGAACCATCAAACATACTGCAGCCCTGCCCCAGTCCCCGCTAGCGTTACAGCAGGTGTTTCCCATCAGCTGTTAACACCTGGTGCGACGTCACCGATGGGTGTGGCCAGACTGTACAGTATGCTCCCAGCATGGCAGCAGCAACTGTTAGCATTTAGCTCCAAGTGCTGTCAGCCACGGTCTTGTTTTAAACTATAGATACAGTCATCACATTATTTACATGATGTATAGATCTGTGTTTCCCAGCCTTGGGGTTGGGACCCTCCAAGGGGTCAAAGGATATTCTGTGTGGTCACAATATGACTGCTGAGTTTTCTTGGTTTACATTCAGTAAATCCTTGATGCCTGAAAACTGTGGAGAATGCATTTACTTCCTCATTAATCATTTGCAAAGCCAATTAAAACGTTTTTTTATTGGTGCAATGTTTACATGCTAGCTTACCATTTTCTTCTTCGTAGCCTTCGTCTTTGCCTCTGAAGGACTGCGTATTTCATTACCCATACACTCACACAAAAAACAGAAGGGACCATCCATCCATCGTCAAACGCCTATCCTGCGTACAGGGTCGCAGGGGGCTGGAGCCAAACCCAGCTTACATCAGGCAAAAGATGCGGGACATCCTGCCAGTCCATTGCAGGGCCACACAATCAACCCTGCCTGCATGCCTTTGGACAGTGGGAGGAAGCCAGAGCACCTGGAGAGAACCCACGCAGACACAGGGAAAACATGCAAACTCCACACAGAAAGGCCGGGGCAACCGGGGTTCAAACCCACGACCATCTTGCTGTGAGGCGACAGTGTTAAAAGTAGGGACCCACTCCATAGCACTACAAGCGGTCAAAAACTCCACACGGTACCTTTAAAAGGTATATCTCTGCCATAGGAGTTGCTAGACCTTTTTTACTGGGGTATGTGCCCCTGAATCCATGTGCTGCAGCACTGAAAAGAAAACCACGTCGTGCATGAACATGCGCTCATACCATGGCTCATACATATGTGCGCATGCAAGACATGAAACTCGCGCATTTGGCTGAGCTGTTCTACAGTCCTCAGCCGGACCTTATTGCATTCTAGCAGCAACATTAGTGGGACCAGTCCAGACAACACAGGGATGTGATGGCACTTCTCATAGATGCACATCATTTTGAAACAAGACAATAATTATCTGTCTCTCAGTGAAGGTCTAGTTACAACTCTGGACTAATGCAAGATGGAAAGCACTGGATTCACATAGACTATTAAAATGTTGATTACTAGACTGTGTAATATGGATGCATATCTTTCAGTAGATAATAAACATCACATAGTCATGTCATAGTATGAATAGCATTTTCCTTTTGAAAATGTATTAAAGGAAACCTGGGGAGCCAGTTTGAATGGGCCTGATGCAGCTGATAACATTAAGATCTTGCAAGTAGATATTTATAATTACAGGGGCTCTGCGGAAGTTTGTCAGTAGAGTAGATTCTGGATCATAAGCCAGTACAAGCACAGACCCAGTCCAGACGTTTTTAGAAGGTCACACAGACCCAGGTGAAATACAGTCAGCCTCAGCCAGTAAAAGCACAGCCAGAGGTCTACAGGCAGCATCCGATACAAGCAGCTCAGACCCTAATGGAGGACTGAGTTAGTGCGCAGAGGTCCATTCAAATTATCAGTGGTATTTTGTAGAAGAGGTTTCCATTCAGGCTTATCACAGAGACAGACTGTTTTAAAGGAGAGGTGAGAGCACTGCAGTGTCAGGTGTGCAGCAATGGCAAATTGTTTACATGGCTCACAAGTCAGGTAGGAGGGCCCCATAGCAGAATCTTTCTCAGGTGGTACCATAGGTGCTTATGCTCTGGTCAAAGCCCTTTCTGACATGACATGCCAATATTAATGGGCTAAGCAAGGGAAGCTGGTGAGGCACATACTAGCACATTTCATACACTCAAAAATATATGAAAATCAAAAATTTATAGGGGGAATGAGGGTTTCTGTGCCCCAGTAGAGCTTTATGTCTAGCAACGCCCCTGATCTCTCCTACAGGAAGTATTATTTTCTGACACCTCTCTAGCATTTGCTTTTTTTATAGTATCATCAATAGTTTTACCTCTTCAGGCCTCTAAAAGTGATTGAAATGAAACAAACTGAAGAGGAAACATCACTTTTTTTTGTTGAACTGCTCACGACTCGGATATCTACAACCTTTGAAAGGAGGTCACGATTAGATGTGGCTCTGCTTTGAAGGGTCACAAGACAAAAAGATTGGTAACTGCTGTGTCCTGTGATAAATATCTGTTATTGCAACATCTGTTTATTAAACAGTGAGTTCTCTATCTGTAACATGTGAGTAAGATGTATACAGGCAGGCTTACCCTTCATTTTAAGTACCAATTACAATGGTACATGATAATACCAACTATATTCAGATGTTGTCAAACGTGTTCTTCAAGCGCAAATGTTTGTCAAATATGGCAGTTTGGCTTAAAGACTTTCTTGAAAGTTGTAAATAGGTAATGATTTTAGAACACTGACCTTTGTACTAAAATGTGCTTTCCCAAGAGGAAATTGATTAAGTTGTCTGTTGGTGATAATTTGGTTGGTCAGGACTTTCTCAGCTTCTTCAGCAGCTCAAAAAACCCTGAAGCAGCACTAACCAGCGTGGCGAAGCAAACTACACACACTGATTTAAGAGCAGGTGAAACCTTGCAGGCTTTGGATCAAACCAGAGCTGTTCCCTCTGCCTCTCTCCAGATGCCTTTGTCACTGCATATATTTTGACATGTCATCAGTCGAAGCACATGTTTAATTAAAAACATTAATTATGACCGTTTAATTTAGTTTTGTTAGTTACATGGTCTTAGTATTATACAAGCTGGCTCAGTGATATATATATATAAGTGAACGGCTCCATTATTATTAACACTTGAGCTTGTCCTGCCATAAAAAGGCAACATGTATTAGATACAGCCTGCTGGCTCTACTTCAAAACACAGTGCACAATGGTGGTCGACAAGTGTGGAAATGCTGCCACCTAGCTTTCATTCCAAATAACTGATGGAACAAACGTGCAGTTTCTATTGCTGGGTATTACAGGTGAAACTCGGAAAATTAGCATATCGTGCAAAAGTTCATTTATTTCAGTAATTCAACTTAAAAGGTGAAACTAATATATTATATAGACTCATTACATGCAAAGTGAGATATTTCAAGCCTTTATTTGATATAATTTTGATGATTATTGCATACAGCTTATGAAAACCCCAAATTCAAAATCTTAGAAAATTATAATATTGTGAAAAGGTTCAGTATTGTAGGCTCAAAGTTTCACACTCTAATCAACTAATTTATCCAAAACACCTGCAAAGGGTTCCTGAGCCTTTAATTGGTCTCTCAGTCTGGTTCAGTGGAATTCACAATCATGGGGAAGACTGCTGACCTGACAGCAGAAAACCGTCATCGACACCCTCCACAAGGAGAGAAAGCCTCAAAAGGTAATTGCAAAAGAAGTTGGATGTTCTCAAAGTGCTGTATCAAGGCACATTAATAGAAAGTTAAGTGGAAGGGAAAAGTGTGGAAGAAAAAGATGCGCAAGCAGCAGGGATGACCGTAGTCTGGAGAGGATTATCAGGAAAAGGCCATTCACATGTGTGGGGGAGCTTCACAAGGAGTGGACTGAGGCTGGAGTTACTGCATCAAGAGCCCCCACACACAGACGGGTCCTGGACATGGGCTTCAAATGTTGTATTCCTCTTGAAAACAAACAATGTCAGAAGCGTCTTACCTGGGCTAAAGAAAAAAGAACTAGTCTGTTTCTCAGTGGTCCAAAGTCCTCTTTTCTGATGAGAGCAAATTTTGCATCTCATTTGGAAACCAAGGTCCCAGAGTCTGGAGGAAGAATGGAGAGGCACACAATCCAAGATGCTTGAAGTCCAGTGTGAAGTTTCCACAGTCTGTGTTGGTTTGGGGAGCCATGTCATCTGCTGCTGTTGGTCCACTGTGCTTTATTAAGCCCAGAGTCTACCAGGACATTTTAGAGCACTTGCTTCCTTCAGCAGACGAGCTTTATGGAGATGCTGACTTCATTTTCCAACAGGACTTGGCACCTGCCCACACTGCCAAAAGTACCAAAACCTGGTTCAATGACCATGGGATTACTGTGCTTGATTGGCCAGCAAACTCTCCTGATCTGAACCCCATAGAGAATCTATGGGGCATTGCCAAGAGAAAGATGAAAGACATGAGACCGAACAATGCA
>NC_060154.1:26406522-26415782 GCF_021292245.1 Micropterus dolomieu
TGCAAGAGGAAGGCATTGATGCTATGGACCGGCCCGCCCGTTCCCCAGACCTGAATCCAATTGAGCACATCTGGGACATCATGTCTCGCTCCATCCACCAACGCCACGTTGCACCACAGACTGTACAGGAGTTGGCGGATGCTTTAGTCCAAGTCTGGGAGGAGATCCCTCAGGAGACCATCCGCCACCTCATCAGGAGCATGCCCAGGTGTTGGTCATACAGGCACGTGGAGGCCACACACACTACTGAGCCTCATTTTGACTTGTTTTAAGGACATTACATCAAAGTTGGATCGGCCTGTAATGTGGTTTTCCACTTTGATTTGGAGTGTGACTCCAAATCCAGACCTCCATGGGTTGATAAATTTGATTTCCATTGATAATTTGTGTGATTTTGTTGTCAGCACATTCAACTATGTAAAGAAAGGAGTATTTAATGAGATTATTTCATTCATTCAGATCTAGGATGTGTTATTTTAGTGTTCCCTTTTTTTTTTTGAGCAGTGTAATTAGCTGAAAGTAAAACAGTTGAAATAATTAGCTAAAAGTATTGGATAACAGTTGAAGAATCCAAGATCCAGTAGTAGAAATGCAAAATTGACTAAATCCACCTGAATACTGTCAATTCAATTGAATGAAAATAATAATGTTGCAGTATCTACTTTTTGGAGGGTTGTTAAACATTTTACTTTTAATCAAGATAACACATTTGGAACATAGCGGATGATATCTCTGAAGGGGTACTCATAAAGGGATGTGGGTGGATATCAGGTGCTGTTCTTATGCCCTTTGTTGTTTTAAAACATGCACTCACACTTTTATGGAAACACCCTGTGCAAGTAACTTGACTCGTTCTCTGTTTATTTGAATCCCTTAGTCTTCTGCTTGACAAACGTTTGAGAGCTGACTGCAAGAACCAAGGGGCCAACATTCCCTGGCCGTCCTCCAACCGCTACGAGACACTGCTGAAACAACGCCACGTCCAGGTATATACTGGACCAATTATGCATATTGATCACTCTATGCCGCCATCTTCATTATTTTGGCATCATGTATTGTCCACCTTACTAACTGATTGTGAATCTTAGCTTCTAGGCCGCTCCATTGATCTGAACAGGCTCATCACTCAGAGGGTTTCAGCTGCCCTTTACAGGTCCCTAGAGCTGGCCATCAACCGCTTTGAGAGTGAGGACCTCACCTCAATCGTGGTATGTTCAGGTTATTTTAATCTTTATGAGTGAATAACATCCTGTTTTTTTTCTGAGTATTTTTGTGTTTACTATTAGATTCTACCATGTGTGTTGGTGTGCAGTTATGGACTTTTTCTGTGTATTATTTTGTTAAAGGAACTGGAAGGTCTTCTGGACATCAACCGCATGACGCACAAGCTACTCAGTAAGTTCTTGACTCTGGACAGCTTGGACGCCATGTTCCGGGAGGCCAACCACAATGTGTCGGCCCCCTACGGCCGGATAACGCTGCACGTCTTTTGGGAGCTCAATTATGACTTCTTGCCCAACTACTGCTACAACGGCTCCACAAACAGGTGTGTTGAGTCACAATCAACTGTCGCTGTCAATACAGTGCCTCTCCTTTCTGAAGTTAGAGTGTAGTGGTGGTAAACTACTTAGCTAATTAACTCTAACATATGTTTAAAGAGATGTAGTACACAATAGCTGTCAAGCTGCCTGTGTGTGTGTGTGTGTGTGTGTGTATGTGTGTGAACCTCCTGCCATCCTTTAGTTATTTGCTTTATACCCTAATGTCGTCAGCGATACAGGTTTAATGAATGTCTCTGTGTGTTCAGGTTTGTGCGCACCGTCCTGCCCTTCTCTCAGGAGTTCCAGAGGGACAAACCACCCAATGCTCAGCCTCAGTACTTGTACGGGTCAAAGGTCAGTACACATTACTTTATCATCAGCCACTGAGAAAGCATGGTCCTTTCACTTTATTTGCTTGGATTCCATGAGTAGAGGACATTTTTTAAATAATTTTGGGCATTACCTGACTGGCTGTGTATGACCTCTTGAGTCCACATGTAGAAGCCAAACATTCACAACATGTTAGTAATATCTATAAATTACAAGTGAAAAAGCATCATTATGGGAATCAATGTGTGTGAAATATCTTAAAACATGTGCGAGGTAATGGCATGCAAGTGTTTTGTATGCAGAAACTTAAATTTATATCACATGAACGCTGTGATCAAAAAGGCCTTCATGAGCTTCTCGTTATTTACAGGGGAAACATTAAATAGAACAAATGATATAGACAGGATCAATTATTTGTGCACAAGTGCAAAACATTGACTAAAACATTGAATGACTAAATCCAGCGCACGGATTACTAAATCCCGAGCCAGGATTATTAAATCGAGAGCACAAATTAGTCGGGTGTTTTTTCTCCATAGGATTTCAGCGGATAAAAATACTCAGTGACAATTCAGTCCGGGCAGAACAATGCTGTGATGACCTCAATCCAGTTGATTCATACTGGCTCAGAGCCGGATAGCTTAGCGAGCGCCCTCAGTTCATGGTCCTGGGTAATTATGTGGCCACTGGTCTGCGCTGAGAGGAGGGGGGGTTGCATGATGCTGGCATGTTTGGCGCTGTCCTCACTGCTTCTTCTGGGAGTGTAGAGGCGTCCAGACCCAGACAGGTCTTGGCGGGATGAGTTGGTCAACACATGGCAGTTTTCTGCAGCCTGACTGGGGATAGAGCAGATGGTGTGGAGACATCCCCACAATAGGATGCCAGCGATGACCAGGAGCAAGATGCAGCAGGTCAGCCAGACGCCCATGGCGAGCTCCCAGCCAGCTCGGTCGTGACCTTCGCTGCTGTCACTCAGAGTGCTGAATACCTGGCACTGGTCCCGCACCGGATTGGCCGCCTGACACGTCACACACAAGAAGTAGGCGGTCTGGGGTATGAGGTTGGCCAGGTGTGTGGTGGTCTGACTGACGGGAATGCGTTCCTCGTGCATGAAACTCTTGCGCTTGTAGCCCATCAGCAGGCTGTTCCAGTTTGGGTCATACATGACGCTGTAGAAGGTGTCCCGGCAGCTGGGCAGCGACGGCCAGCTCACTCGGGCCGCGGTGGCTGAGATGTTGTAGACTGCGATCCCCATGGTGCAAGGTTGTTTCTGTAGTCCTAGTGTCTGTTTCTAGAGCCGAGTTGGTGTTATTGAAGTATTCCCTCAGTTATTACAGTCTAACAATATAAAACATAACTGGAAAAGAGAAAGAACATAAACACTGTAAGACACTGAGAGATCACTGTACATTTTGTCCCAGTAATTTCAGATTTTTATGCTTCTCACGATTGGAGCTTTTATATTGAGCCTCCATCACAAGCAATCATTAAATCAGCATGAAAATAGCAGGTTTGTTGGTGTTGTGTTTTGTGTGATTACAGACTGTATTGACCACTTTGATTACAGCACCTTTCCTGACTTGAAAAATGTCATGACCCCCTACCATCCTACACCCACACCATACAAAGCATGCAAAGTAAAGAACAATATGAGAGGATAATAAGCATTGTATAAAGGATTATCAAATTACATAATGCAGAATGATTTGTGATGAAGCTCATCTGTGCTGTTAAGTGACCTGTTACAGGACAGGTGATGATCTGACAACCTTGAATAGTGTCGCCTGTGGTTTTAGCTTTGACTTGAGTATTATTTGCATTATTTATTAAAACTTAGCTTTTTTCGTGTATAGAATACAAAGTAATGGCATAGTCACCACAGATGTCAGGTGGTGATAAATAGAAGCCTTTCAGGTGTTTAACATTGCCTAAACTGGAAGGGGAAACTGAGGCACAATTCTCAGAAAAGCCCAAGTTTGAATTACTTGTTATTGACATGAGACCAAATGTGAAATAATGAACTGCAAGTATTCACCACTTGTACTAATGCAGAGAGGGTGTGGTGCTTGTAGGGAATAAGGCACATTTAAAGTACATGGTCTACTTATGTTATTTTTACTCTAACTAATCAACTTTCTAAATAGGCCATCATAAAAATGACTAAAGCGGTAAAATTTTTAGACACAACATATTTGAAAAACAGTTGAAGGTTTTAAGTCAGTTTAAAAAAAAAAAAAACAAGAAAAAAACAACAACTTTTTAACATTTAATTCAAGCCACCAAGCTTACATCTGACTTCTAACATACGAGTAACTGTGGAGATACCTATATTTTTCCACCAATACAATTCAGTAAATGCATCCTTTCACGTGTGTTTTTTTTGTTTGTTGTTTTTTTTTGCCCTGTTGCATCAGCTGTAACCCATAGCAACCCATACTTGTCTGTATGGTAATGAGTCATGTTAAGAAAATCATTAGTGGTCATCTATTCAAAGCATGATGGAAGGGAAGACTTACCAGGAAAACACTGCGGCCATGTGTTGAACATACCAATCTGTCGTGCCTGAGGATTTTGTTTTCGGATCGACTGTCCTGTGGTCCTTCTATTCAGTCATTTTACCATCTAGTCCACTGTATCAAGAGCTCTGACGCCAGGTGCTGCTGTGTAGGTTTTCAGCCTGAGGAGGGGACTGGATTGGTGTGTCCTTGTCTCCGCTGCTGCCACACTAGTGGGAGTGCTTCTGGATTAGAGCAGCAGCAGCTTCAACTAACTCTCTGCCGACGGGGGTAGGGGGGGGCCAGAAATCTCTTGCAGCGGATGTTAGAAAATATTGTAGTGTGTAATATTGTAAGCAGTTCAACATCCAAATGGGTCCTTTTTATGTGTTAATAGTTGTAAATGTAGCTGCTCTGATATTGTTTTCTGTTCCCCTTTTTCCCTTCTGGTTCATCTGCAGACATTGTAATGATAAAGATCATTAATTTCCCCCTGACCAGCACTTTTGTCCATGGCATGGTATATTAAAATCTAGTGGTGGGCTGGCGGTTGGGTGGGAAGGCTGTGTGTGTGTGTGTGTGTGTGTGTGTGTATGTCTGTTGTGGGGGGGGGGCGGCGGCATCATTTTATAAATCCATCTGTCCAGCAAAGTCTCTCAACAACTGCTGTCCAGATTGTCATTATGATTGTCATTGTAATACTTTGGATATTCATGGGCCCCAGAGGATGATTCCTAATATTGCCAGTGACCCCCTGATACTGGTGTTCCCATCGAGCAGATATTTTCACTTGTACACAAAATATCAAATCTTATCAGCAGATTTCCTTTGCATTTTTAATTATCTAGTGCTTTCCTCTACCACCGCCCTCAGGCTAAAATCTAAACTCACATCAAAGATGGCTCATAATCTAGTGTTGCCACTGGGCAACAAGTAGGGTTATTAAAGATTTAAAATAACCATACTACTTTTTTTTTTCATTTGGAACTTCCGTACAGACTGACAAAACAACTCCTGCTTTTTATTTACAATTTCACTCTGCTCCGTGTTTTCTGGTCATTGTCTTTGGCGGCAGTTGGCAAACCAGCTTAGAGGTGTGTTACCGCCACCAGCTGTCACACTCAAAGTGAGAACGTGGTAATCACTCCTGCTGCTCAGATCACGCTACCTTGCGAGGCAGCTGGATTGGCCGTCATATTGCCCAACCCTACTCCCTGATGCATCATGGATGGTGGAAGCATACAATGCTTATTCAAGTGATGACCTAAGTGTTGCAGCGCTGAGTTTTCTCATCCTCACCTGTCTTCCCTCTCCATGTAGACCTTGAACCTGGCGTATAGCAGCATATATAGCTCCTACAGGAACTTTGTGGGTCCCCCGCACATCAAAGTCATGTGCAGACTGCTGGGTTACCAGGGCATCGCTGTGGTCATGGAGGAACTGCTGAAGGTCGTCAAAAGCCTGGTGAGTAGGACATTAAGCAGTGGCTGTGTGTGGGAGGCATAATTTCAGTGCTGGAAATTCCTGCTGTTACAGAACAGAAGATGATTTGGAGGAGAGGTTAAAAGAGGTTTATAAAACATAAAAAAGGGACTCTTTGTGTCTGTTCATCATCCTTTCCTCTTATATGATTTTCAGTTAATTATTTAACTGTATACACTGCTGCTCAATGCTGTCCTTCTCTTGTGTAGCTTCAGGGCACCATAATGCAGTATGTGAAGACCCTGATGGAGGTGATGCCCAAGATCTGCCGACTTCCGCGCCATGAGTACGGTTCCCCAGGTAACGTGACCATGTACCTTCTACTTGTTGCAAGATTGATCGAAGAGTAATCGACTTGCCCAAAGTAAAACTTGTGGATTTATTTGAATTGAAAAAGACAAAGTTCATTACGACGCACATAATTGCATTTTATTACCTTTCCTTGGAGAAGGGATTTAGATGACGCCTGTTAACTGCGACAAAATGATGAAAATAAAAATGGCTCTCTTCCACAGTGTTTCACATTAGTTTCCTTATCCTGCAGAAATCCTTTATTTTAAAATAAAAGGTTTATTTTAAAACCTCAGGGTCTGCGACTGAAAAAGAATTGCTCACAAAAATGTCCCTTGGAGGCTGAGTCAGGAGGTAACGCTTCAGTTGAAAGGACCATGCTGTGCAACCACTAAGAAGGAATTATTTTTAAAGCTTTAATTGATCAAATGCAAGGGGAACTAGTCACATCGTCGAAAAAGAACACCTGCTTGAGGAAATAACCTGGCATCAATTCTCCATGAAGTACTAGAACTAGGTTTGTCCTGGTTTTGCTCATATTGCTCATATTGCTTTGCATTGCATATTGCTCCTTTTCTGTTTTTTTTATATAACTGCAGGAGAACAGAGTTAGGAACGAATCACACGGAGTAGCCTCATTTTACAGACCTCTACACTTAAGACATCTGAGATAAGGGGGGAGATGAGATGTTTTGACTATTTCTTTTTAGGTATCCTGGAATTCTTTCACCACCAGCTGAAGGATATTGTTGAGTACGCTGAGCTCAAGACAGTGTGTTTCCAGAACCTGAGGGAAGTGGGCAACGCCATGCTGTTCTGTCTACTGAGCGAGCAGAGTCTGGTATGGATCTTAGTTGGAACAAACATTACTGAATTTCACTTATTCAGGATGCGATTAAAATGTGTGTTCATACTTTTTTTTTTTATACTTATATGTCAGTGTTCTAACTTTTATTGTATCTTTCTCTCAGTCACAGGAAGAAGTTTGTGATTTGCTGCACGCTGCACCTTTTCAGAACATTCTTCCAAGAGTCCACGTCAAAGGTGAGCACACGAGACAACATAGTTTATTTACGAGTGGAGAGGTCAGAAGGCAAAAGTCTTTATACGGTAGCTTGGGTTTCAGAAGGCGAGCAAGGCAACCACCGTGTTTCAGTAATTAATACGAAGCCAGTGGCGCAAATGGTTGTGTAAGTAAGAGAATGAAGTTCCAACCCAAGCTCACAGTTTCAAAGTGGGTGGAAATATCCAATTGTGGGTTTTGGAAAGTTACAGAAATTGCCAGATGTGGCTTCCCCACACAAAGGTGTGAGGTGTTTATTTATATATTTATTTTTTTAACGCTGTTCGACCATCCAACAAGCAATTCTGATAAACTGGCAGCTTAAGGTTTACATTTACTCATTTCGCAGACGCTCTTATCCAAAGCGACATACATTTGAGCAACAACATACAAGCATCAATAGAGCACGAGGTCTACAACTGACAGTACATACTATTAAGAGCAGCATTAAATGCTAGTAAGAGCTAATGGCACGTCTGGCATCAAAGGAGTAATTACCTAGGGGAAGGGAAGTAAGAGTTAACAAAACGGTGCAATCAATACAAGAGAACTGTAAGGGGATAGAAGAAGAGCACAGGAAGTGCATGTTAGAGGTTAGGAGTTAGAGGTGTTATGAGTGGAAGTGTTCTCGGAAGAGATGAGTTTTCAAGAGCTTCTTGAACTTGGAGAGGGACGGCCCTGCTCTGATGGCATGGGGTAGCTTGTACCACAATTATTTTTTTTATTTAACAAATCCTACTTTACCAATGCTGTCTGAACACACTCCCCATTTACTATATAGTGCACTATATGTACTGTCTATTTGTGGTAAATCCATGCTTTAAATAAATCCACATAATGGAATGGTAGTACACCACTTTCTGCTAACATGATGATTCATAAGTGTCTGAAATCTCAATTTACTGATCACTGTTGGGTTAACTATTGGTTGTCTATTATGAGTGAATGAGGGAGCGATTTCAGACAAAACCTAAGATCAGTAATGTGTTCAGTCAGTCACACAACACTTCGACTTCCATGCCCTGTTTGTGGCTTTCAACTCATTGGTTTCTACTGAAGACGTAAATCTTTCCACTGTAGTTTTTATTAAGTTACTTATGGGAGGAAATTTGTTGGGGGCTGTTTCCAACCGCAGATTAATTTGGTGCTATAGTGAGTGCTTACGGCAACATGACGTGTCTGTGATTTGACTGTAAATAAACTTGTATGTGTTCATGATAATGGATGATGTCGTCTAGTGAAACAGGTCATCGTGTGTTTTTGAAAACAATGGAGCTTTAAGGCCCCAGATGAATAAGCCAGGATCAAGTGTCAGGGTTTGGATTCACAAACATATGAAAAATATAGAATATCCCCAGACTTGTTTTTTCTCTCTCTGTGTGCAGAGGGGGAACGCCTCGATGCCAAGATGAAGCGCTTGGAAGCAAAGTACACAGCACTGCATTTGGTTCCACTGATAGAGCGACTCGGCACCCCACAGGTACGGCCAGTCCAACAAAGTGAATTACACTGCTCAAAAAAATAAAGGGAACACTAAAATAACACATCCTAGATCTGAATGAATGAAATAATCTCATTAAATACTCCTTTCTTTACATAGTTGAATGTGCTGACAACAAAATCACACAAATTATCAATGGAAATCAAATTTATCAACCCATGGAGGTCTGGATTTGGAGTCACACTCCAAATCAAAGAGGAAAACCACACTACAGGCCGATCCAACTTTGATGTAATGTCCTTAAAACAAGTCAAAATGAGGCTCAGTAGTGTGTGTGGCCTCCACGTGCCTGTATGACCAACGCCTGGGCATGCTCCTGATGAGGTGGCGGATGGTCTCCTGAGGGATCTCCTCCCAGACCTGGACTAAAGCATCCGCCAACTCCTTTACAGTCTGTGGTGCAACGTGGCGTTGGTGGATGGAGCGAGACATGATGTCCCAGATGTGCTCAATTGGATTCAGGTCTGGGGAACGGGCGGGCCGGTCCATAGCATCAATGCCTTCCTCTTGCAGGAACTGCTGACACACTCCAGCCACATGAGGTCTAGCATTGTCTT
>NC_060154.1:26415882-26490330 GCF_021292245.1 Micropterus dolomieu
GTTTGAGCAGACACATGCACATTTGTGGCCTGCTGGAGGTCATTTTGCAGGGCTCTGGCAGTGCTCCTCCTGCTCCTCCTTGCACAAAGGCGGAGGTAGCGGTCCAGCTGCTGGGTTGTTGCCCTCCTACGGCCTCCTCCACGTCTCCTGATGTACTGGCCTGTCTCCTGGTAGCGCCTCCGTGCTCTGGACACTACGCTGACAGACACAGCAAACCTTCTTGCCACAGCTCGCATTGATGTGCCATCCTGGATGAGCTGCACTACCTGAGCCACTTGTGTGGGTTGTAGACTCCGTCTCATGCTACCACTAGAGTGAAAGCACCGCCAGCATTCAAAAGTGACCAAAACATCAGCCAGGAAGCATAGGAACTGAGAAGTGGTCTGTGGTCACCACCTGCAGAACCACTCCTTTATTGGGGGTGTCTTGCTAATTGCTATAGTTTCCACCTGTTATCTATTCCATTTCCATGTGAAATTGATTATCAGTGTTGCTTCCTAAGAGGACAGTTTGATTTCACAGGAGTGTGATTGACTTGGAGTTACATTGTGGTGTTTAAGTGTTCCCTTTATTTTTTTGAGCAGTGTATATAGAGACCAAATTGTCAGTTTTGTTGCTGATCTCAGTATTTTGTGACGAGAATCCTTCACTTCTCTTTCAGCAAATTGCCATTGCTCGTGAGGGCGACCTCCTGACCAAGGAGAGACTGTGCTGTGGTTTGTCCATGTTCGAGGTCATCCTCACACGCGTGCGAGGCTTCTTGGACGACCCCATCTGGCGTGGACCGCTGCCCAGCAATGGCGTGATGCACGTGGACGAGTGTGTGGAGTTCCACCGTCTCTGGAGTGCCATGCAGTTTGTGTACTGCATCCCTGTGGGAGCCCATGAGTTCACAGTGGAGTGAGTGCAGCAGGACACGCATCTGCACCACATGTGACTTAAAGCGCCACATCTTCACTCAAACACTCCCTATCCCTGTTTTCCAGGCAGTGCTTCGGAGACGGCCTTCACTGGGCTGGCTGCATGATCATTGCCCTCCTGGGACAGCACAGACGCTTCGACATCCTCGACTTCAGCTACCACCTTCTCAAGGTGCAGAAGCATGACGGCAAGGATGAGGTCATCAAGAGCGTGGTGAGTTGGAGAGGCGATGATTTGCAAGACAGCCATATACAATGGCAGTTCATCACATGACATGGTGATGCAGTCATTCTGTACAGTCATTTCTTTTTATCATGAGGCAGGAGTCTCATAGTAATGACATTACTTCATTACTGCACTCAGCTAAGAAATACTTCAGAACATAACAAACAAGAGATAACATGTTAATTAGTGAGCATTACAGGTGCTGGCAGGTGGATTTTGTTACCTTTTAAAAAGAGCCAGGCTTGCTGTTTCCCCCTGGTTCCAGTATTTATGTCAAGCTACTGTAAGCTATAGCTGGCCGTAGCTTCATATTAAGTATACATACATTAATGGAATCGGTCTCATCTTGTAGGCCCAGAATCCATATAGAGCATCATAGGACACAGACCAGCCCTGGAGAAAAAACTGTTTACTGGTTTTCTATAATGTTTCTGTACAAGATGAACTGCTGATTTACCAGAACTTTTCTAAATGGGCATCCTATTAAGTTGGGAAAAATCTTTTTAATCACAAGATACTCAGTGTATTTGTATTTTTTGCTTCCCTTTAGCCACTGAAGAAGATGGTTGACAGAATCCGCAAATTCCAAATCATCAACAACGAGATTTTCGCCATCCTGAACAAGTACCTGAAGTCTGGAGATGGAGAGAACATGCCGGTCGAACACGTCCGATGCTTCCAACCACCGATACACCAGTCACTGGCCAGCAGCTGAGGTGCTGCTGCCACTGTCGATACTGTGGACCAGTGTGAAGTTCCGAACACTGTTAGCATTACCAGACTATCCACACATTTCTCCTCATTTACTTTGTCTTTAGTAGCAAAGGACCATTAAATGTAAGGAACTTTGGCCACTATTTTTTTTTGTATTCACCTGTGCCTTATAAGAAATGAATAGATATTTCCCCTTTTTGGATGAACTACTCTGTTTTATACTTGCAGAAAGCTATAGATCAGGGAAGGGAAATTAGTTTTATCAGATAAGTATTTAAGGGTTTGCAGTGGTGGAATGTTAAGGGTGAACAGCAACCTGTTTTTAAGTGGGAGGGGGGGGGTTCAAGTAAATTTGTATTTTCTATATTGTTAAATATGCATGCTAAACATTTTAAAGGAAAATGAAAAGTAACAAAGCTCATACTCATGTTAAGCATTTATTCACTGTGCCTTCTTTCAAATGTTTTAATCATTTTAATTCAATAAATATGTAACAAAGATGTTGGTTCATCTCAAGAGCTTTTCATTGAAACAAAAAGTTCAGAACAACTTCCAACAAATATTGTTGTTACTTTCAAGTATCACGAAAACTCAAATCATAGTGACTGTCCTGTTTTAATGTGGTCATTGTCAACAGGACCTCATATAGAATATATTAAAACTTTTATCTTGTTTTATAGAAAGTAAGTCAGTGCATGAATATGCATGTACATATAACAAAACATTTCTTTAAAAAAAACCTCATATTTACAGCGCTACAGAGGAATGAAATTAAGTTCTAACTGAATATGAACAGGTCATATTCTGAGAAAAGTAAGGCAAATTAAAACATTAAATACAATCCACTGGTCTGTCCAAGTCACTTTCCCAATACAGCTGATTGTCTTACTGTTTTCATATACCATAACAATGCCACGATTGGTGAGTCAGTACGGGGCAGGAAAAAAAGAAGTTCCTTAATGATCCAATGAGGAAGTCATAGCCCCATTTCTTCTAGAGACGCTATCAAAAGGTAAGCTCATTTCTCTGTCCTCCATGTCCTCAGTGTGTAGCATTTCGTATGTGCTGTGTGGCGCCATGCCGTTGGCTGCGGGAAAGGACCGTTCTTCCTTCCTCATGGACACAGCGAGTGTAGCCAAGCTAACGCTAACGTCTTTGAAGGCATGGAGCAAGAAGATACCCACGATGATCGTGAGGAAGCCACTGAGTGTGCCGATCACGTCGTCTGTGCCCATGTGCTCCCACTCCTTGAAGAGGATAGCGGAGCAGGAGAGCACCGATGTGGTGAAGAACACGTAGTAGATGGGAGTCACCAGGGAGGTGTTGAATATGTCCAGAGCCTTGTTTAAGTAGTTGATCTGTGTGCTCACACAGGCCACTAAACCCAAAAGCAAGATCCATGCCAGTGGGTTTCTCACTACGTTTGTCCCGGCGATTGCTTCCTTGATCGCAATACCCAGTCCTTTGACACAGGACACAGACAGTGCCCCAATTACTGAGCAGATGGTGATGTAGACAAGGATATTGGTCTGACCATGGCGGGGACCCACAACAAATATGAAGATGAGGGCCACAATGATGACCAGAGTGGCAAAGATGAAAAACCCTAGGGAAAAAGGTGTATGGGGTGTTAAACTGGACCAAAAAAGGCACTATTTTGATATTGAATAGCTGTATTTCATGTATTTGGCTTCAGTGTTTTAATAGTTTAGTTATGAAACATGACTAAGGCAGGGTCTCTGATGTACACTTTTGTTCTGTACCTGGGTCAACCAGCTTTTTGGCCATGTGCTCGAGGCTGCTGATCTCTTCCTCTTGTGGAGCATGAATTACCATGGTGGTGGAGCCCAGTATGCTGAGCAGGCAGCCGAGCTTCCCGTGCAGGTTTAACCGCTCCGTCAGAAAGTACGACGACAGCACCGCACTGCAATGACATTTACAGTCAGCCACAGTTACTCCACTTTACAAATCCATTTCCAAAGGTAAGGGGAAAAAGTCAATATAAGAAAGGTTTAAGTGTCCAAATAATGTAGTGAGTTATCTGTACCTGACAAGCACACTGAGGGCTCCCAGTGGGGTGACCAGAGTTGCAGGAGCGAAGGCATATGCTGCGAAGTTGGCTGCTTCACCAGCTCCCACTAAGTAGGATTAAAACACATTAAGTTATCAAATATGAAAAGGATAACTGTGTCGTAATGAAGACAGACAGAGGTTAAAACTGAAATACTGTGGTTTAAAGTGTTTTGTACAATATTAAGTAAAGATAGTCTTTCATATAAGCGCGGGTGTGGTAATTTGGTCAGGGCAAAAAAAACATCAGGAAGTCTATGTTAATACTGGGTTTAAGGTTGGTTGAAATGTATTTTTAGACATCTAGGCTGGGTATAATGGTTTAGCAGCATTCCAGTGATATTTTTAAATGAACAAGGAGGGCCTACAACACCAATTTTAAAAAAGGTCCTGGAGAAACAACAGTTACATGTAACCTAGACGTCTGAAAAAACATGTTTTCAACCTACTTTGGCCCCAGTTTTAATCTCATCATCTAAGTTACCCTGTAATTCACCAGATCCATGGCCCTGTATCTACCATAACCATTTTAATTAAAGAGTGTCATCACTTACTTGATAGTAAACCAGCCCACCATAGCCATTCTTTTAGATATGCATGACCACCCTGGCCTGAGGAGCAAAAAAATACATCTTTTAGAACATGTGATTTTTGCATGTATGTGTATAATCATCACAACCACAAGTCATAAACTGAAGGTCAAGTGAAATGCTTAAGTTAATGATTACTAGATGCGAAGTGAGTGCTGATTATTCATACCCATATGTATACAAACACACACCCAGAGGTGAGCAAAACTAAGCAAACCTGAAATTAAGGTGTAATCTTGTGTCTTAACAGCTGTCCCCACTGGTTTGACTACTTAGCTGGGTTTCGGTGTTGCACAACTAGAGCAGTGTGCCATAACTCAGGTGACACAGTTGGACAACTTAGTTTAGTTTGGAAAACCTTTAGAAAAGATCATTACCTGCCCGCATCGATCCTTTCCGTGCCAGCCTCAGAAGTCCTTTCTTTTTGAGGATAAAACTGCCTCCGATGAAGATGCTGGAACTGATGGCCAATCCCAGACCGATGTAGAAATCATACTTCCCTCTGTCCTGACCCATAGCGAGGCTGGATGCGTTGATGTGGTCTGTCACATTTAAGACCAAACACTGCAGATGCTGACCAAAAGTACAGTTCTGGCCAGCCCAGACACCTGAGAGCAGAGCACATGGAAGACAACAAAACACTTTTCAGCTGCTGAGGGAAAAAGTCAAAAAGTGAGGCCTTTAAGATTAGTTTAACAGCGGTAACCTACCGTTTCCACAGGAGATATTACAAACTGCTAAACCATCATTTAACGCGGTGAAAAAAATCCATCAGAGTAACAGCACATTTAGGACTATCTACTCTTACTACCGCCTGGTCCCATACAAACACACAGAAGTGACAGTTGAGTGGCCAAGCGGTTGTCTGGGCGCTGTACACACAAAAACTCAACCAGCTGCTATCTTAAATTTCTTGCTTCAAGTCACAGGAATTCAGGAAGTAACTCGCCATAGATGTCTACGTTAACCTGGGCACGCGCCAGGTGCAGCTCGTGAACCAGCTAGCGTCAAGTCGCCCTTTTCCCTTTAACCGTAAGTCCCACTGAGACAAAGAAACATCTTTTACGCGAGAGACCTGGCCAAGGCAAGAGCCATACAACAATTACAACGTATTAAAAAAAAAAAGCAACAACATGATAATCCACAGTGAAACAGAAGACAAGCTATTCAAACAGCGGCCTCTCAAGAAAAACAAGCACATGACTCCATTTCTTTATGGCGCCTTTAACGTTAAATCGTCAATTTATATAAATATGTCCAATATTTGGTCTTTTTTTAGATTATTCCATACCCAATGTGCATAGTAGGGAAATACAGTTTTCCCCAGATCTGTCAAAACATTACATTAAAGAGCCACCACTTAAGAGGAGCGAGGCTGGAAACTAACGTTACCGGAGTTGAGACAGAGAAGGGTACAGAAGTAAGAGAGAAGTTTACCCAATATTTTATAATAACCCGGCTATTGCATGTTACTACACTATTCTCGGTGCCAGCAGCACTTTGGTGGTGCCACGGCGGTACAGTTTGATAATTTCACGAGTGCTTATTTGTCGGTCTCTCCCTCGTTAGCCACGTTAGCTTCCATTAGCGTGACAGCTAACGTTTATATCTGGTTGGCAAGCGAAGTCACTCGGCGTTAACCGGGAATATCGGTTAGGTTTGAGAAGTCCTAATGAGAGTTAAATACCTGTCCGAGGGTGGCTGCTTCCCCCAACAAGAAGAAAGTGGTAGCAGCTAGAGGCTAGCTAATAGCTAGCATGCTTCCTGGCTCCGTGGCTGACCATCATCTCATACTGCTCTCTCCACGTTCAGCCAGCACCGACACCGCTTGACGACTTGCCGCACTGCGAGGCTCTTCTGCTCGTGACACAAGCTGTGACCGCTGAACTGTGAGCCCTCCGCAGGCGGAAGTCCAGCTCCACACAGATTAGATAGTACACTGGAGCAGAGTACAAACCAACACTTTGTAGTAGATTTTTATTGGAGTCATTTCACACTATCAGTTATGAAAACTACAATTTGTAGGGTGATTTGAAAATCCTTCTTTATCCAAAATCATTCATGACTAATAAATAGGGACTACAGCATTTCAACAACCACAAATGTGAGGGAAATTAAACATATTAGTTTAATGACAGCGTGAACGAATTGACTGAATGGTTTATTATAAATCTGTTTTCTAATTGCCCAAAGGTGTTTGGTTTAGTTTCTACACGCTCTCCAAAAACCTTAAAGTGTATTCAATATCTCTAAACAGTAATTGTATGAAAGGCAAAGCCAAGATATTTTACAGGTAATTGTGATATGTAACTACTTTGATTTAGTTTAATACTTTTTAAATTAGGCAAAATAACCAAACCCTTATCAAAGAAAATGACTCACATAGCTTGTAAAGATAGTGTATCGCTCATGGTCCTCTCATGGTGCGACAAATACATGCCAAGTTACCATGATATTTAAGTAAAGTTCATATTTGGTACATCAGCTTTACAAATTTCCCCATTAGACAAACCATTGAGTCCTTGTCGACACTTTTCTTCTATATAACCGCTGCACTAAAGAGACTTCCTCTGAAATTTCACTGAATAATTAACAGGCACACTGAATAAGTCAAAGTGAAGGCGATTCTACACTGAAACAGTCTAGCAGTGGGAGAAAGCGAGAACATTCAAGGGTCCATTAGAGCCCTGAGGTCAACACTCCAGATGGAAGTAAAAACAATTATTTTCTGTTAATTTTTAATCAATTAACAAATGTTTTGTAAGCCTCTTTGTAATTATTTGAAGTAAAAAAAAAATTCAGTTGACAAATGAGCTGTTCCCTAGGCCATAAGCTGTGAGGTGAAGTGTCTCACGATGATGATCAGTAGCATTAGTGAGTATTAATGGAATTACAGAAGGAATCAATATCTAAAGAACCTAGGGTGATATTTCTGGGTTACATGGTAACAAATAACTGTTCCATAAGAAACTACAAGGAGTAAAATGTTAAGTCAAAGTAGTTATAAATACACTGTAGCTTTGGCCATTTAAACTGGAATTGGTATAACTCAAGTATAGACTGTGTTATAAGAAATACAGTATGGCACAAAAGTCATGTAAATATGAATGCATCTCCATCAGTCTGTCTTCTTCTTCCAAATGATCAAAGCCTCTTGGGAAATGCGGAGCAAAATTACCCCGACACACACAGTTGTCAGACCACAAAGCATGGCTAGGCTGTCAGCTAACGTTAGTGCTGTCCACTCCTTGAAGAGAAGAGCAGAGGCAAGAATGACAGTAGATGTGAACGTCACATAGTATATGGCGTCAAACATGTTGGAGCTGAAACACTCCAAGGCCTTGCTGATGAAGAAGAACTGTATCAGGATGCTGACTGCCAGCGTCCCGAGCAAGCCCAGGAACAGAGCCAGTGCTCTGCTGCTCGGGGGCCCCTCTCCAAAGACGTCCTGTGAAACCAGGCCAAGTCCTTTGCTGCTTGGAACAGTGAAGCTTCCCAAGAGGGAACATATGGCGACATACACCATGATGTTTGATGTGCCGTGAGCTGGAGCAATCCATACAATTAGTATGACCAGCAGAAGGACCACCAAGAGGGCATACATTACAAACACTGCAGGATGAGAAATGAAATCTTCATTTATAATGCCATCATATTCTATATTTTCAAGGAGAAATAATAGTTCAGAAAAAGTGCTTACTTTGAATCAGTGAAACTAAAAGAGCTGATTGCACATTGACTAATTATTGGCACTTTTTACTGGCCTGCTTGCAGTTCTACAGACGACATTATCTTCATTCATCTTTAATAATTCTGGAGGACACATTTATTAATTACAAGAGTAAAATAACAGCAAAAACACAAACAAAATTGACCTGGATCCGATAGCCTCTCCTCCAACTCCAGTCTCGATGTTACAGCCCCTGCTTTAGGGGCATGACTTATAAGCACAACAGAGCCACAGCAACATAATACACAGCCAAGCTTTCCCAGGATATTTAGATGCTCCTTCAAGATCCAAGAACCCAGCACAGCCCTGCATCACACACAAACGCCGCAAAGTACACAAGGCAATTCATAGAGTCCTGAAAATATTATACAGTGTAGTAGTTTTAAATCTTGACTCTACGTTGACAGAATGAGATTAAAGCAGTTAATGTCATGTATCAAAATGATCATCATACAGATTGAAACTGTATTAAAAATTAACAATTTTCACATTAAAAATGACAGGATAAAGATTAATAATTAACCACAACTTTACTGTGCCTGAGGTGTCTATAGTCATAATATAATTATCAGTGCAACAGATAAAAAAAAAAGAATCCAATTCTTCCTTGGACTTACCCAAATAACACTCCGAGGGCTCCAAGTGGTGTAACTATCACAGCAGGGGCCACATTGTACGCCAGGAAATTCCCAGTTTGACCAACAATCACTAATGAGATTCATAAACAGCTGGGTCATGTAAAATATTCACACAACTCAGATGCACACAACTCAGAATTTCTAGCGTCAATTGAACTATACACCCAGAGTCGATAGATGGCGCTATACTCACTGGACAATGTGCCACTCCACCACACCACATCTTTGAGGTACGACCTTCCTGGGGTGGGGGAGAGAGTTTAGTTTGTGTGGCTACTACGCTTTACTCAACTTAAAAATATAATGTATGGCTTCCCCACTTCTACCCTTATAGGTAACTCTGTAAGAAGACCTGACATTATGTCTGACATTATCTGCTGTTTCAGTCAAGCTACCTTTGTCGCGGGAGCGTAATATTCCCTTTTTTTGAAGCACAAATGTCGACCCATTGATGAAACTTGATACTACTGCTATCACTATTCCAGTAACGGGCAATGAACCACTTGGTTCCGAGTCAATAGCCATTACTATGGTGGCTGTTGTTCATTAGCTTTACTGAATGACTGAAGGTCTCCAGTCCTCTTCGTAGTTTGGACCAGGAAGTGAGACAGTGCGCATGTGCGGTTCCTGGAGCACACAGCTGCACCATCCCAGCATTACTCTCACTGCACTTTAATAAAGATTATAAACTAATACTAATAATTCAAAAATACCCCTTTGAGCAAAAGTGTCAGGAATAACTGTCTTAGATCTCTCACTATGCATCTGTCGTGAAGCTGGATTGTCTATAGCAAGACAACAAATGCTTTTTATTTCCTTTGACTTATATTATTATATTGCATATTGTCATTACTGAATCTAAAAACTCAACTCAACTAATCATTCTGTTTTTCAAATGGAAATGTTAACCTGTCAGTCTGTATGACAGATCTTGGCAAAGTGGGTCTGACATACTCTGGTACTCAATTTGGGCAACTTGGGCCCCTGTCCCATCTAGTAGGTTAATCCCTACTCACATTTCCGACGATTTGCAGAATGTCGAAATCGGCTGTAATGGTAAAACAAGACAACAGCGGACAGTCAAAACAACTAAACTATTAAACTACTGAACTACACAGCATTATTACGCAATATTAATTTCAAAACTGTTTATTCAATTAGATTTAAGCATGATTATTATTTTTAAATGTCAAATAAATACACTCGAAAATTAAAAAACAATTAAAACTATGAAAAGTCTGTAGCTAAATGAATTGTCCGTGAAGTTAAGTACTTCCACCCTTTCCTTGAGACACACCGCCATCTAAAGGACAGTTCGCCTTCATTCCGGGCCAACCTCGCCCCTCCTAGGTCCCGCCTCCGATCCAAAAGGAGCGCACATTTTAGGACACCGCCCGGCCCGAGCGGGCGGAGTAGAATCTGTGAATCACCTCGCATTGGAAGCCCCACCTCAGCGTGCTGTTGTGGTACAGATCAATCGCATTGAATCTCCCGGTTACGGCTACGTAATTTGTTTCCAAGCCTCGTGCCCCAGTCCGCGACCTGTCAATCAAGTCCAATATTAAATACTTGTTAATGCAGCAAAGCAGCTGAGGGGACGAGAATAGCTTGAGAAGAGACCGCAGGTAATTTAGAAATTTGTTGTCAAACGGGACATGTTAAGTTACCTGTTGTGTTGCTGAAGTCGCTGGGACGTTGCGTATTATTCGGTGTCATGCCATAGTAGCCTCTTCATCGTTGCTTGGATGATGAGAGCTGGTTCAGCGTTAGCCAGCTAACGTTGTGTTAGTATTAGCTGTGTAGCAAGCTAAGTTAGCCGTAGCCACCAAGCTAACGTGAACGTTTCCTAGCGTTAGGTGTTGCGTTATGAGCGCACTGATGCTGTGTCAGCGTGTGTACTTATTACCTACTGGACTAGTGTCTGTTATCATATATGAAAACCAGGTTATAAACGCGGTATGAACGTGAACAGAGACTGTGCCCTTGCTAGCATTCATTGCTACGATATTCTCGTTTTCCTCCCCAACAGCTCATGTAACGTTAGAGTTATGGATATTTCTTTGGCCTTAAACTCCAGCGTTAAATATGTTAATGCAGCAAATGCAAGGTACAACGTACACGTTACATTAGTGATTTTTGGATGAAGTTAGAATATCACACCTGTAATTACATGTATAATTGAGAAGGTTGACCCAGTTAAGGATAAAGCATTTTGTATAACGTTACTGCAGCTGAAACGTTCGTGATAAAAGCAGCAACATTTGGATGTAACCTGGTTGCTGTCTGATGTTAGTCTGTGTATTAAAGACCTGTCGTTGACATGATGGGAGTGATTCAGTCCTATGCTTTGAAAGCTGGTGTTGGGCTTCCTTTTTGTTTACAGTTGGATGACAAAATATTGGTTGGTTATGCTGAGTTTGCTTCACTGTGAAAATTCACCAGTTTGAGGTAATCTTTGTGTAAGTTAAATAGAAACTAAAAATGTTGCTAATGCTGTCCAACCTCACTTTATTTTGTCATAGGCAAAGAGCATATCCCTCATTGCTTCACAGGGACTTTATAATGTTATGATTAGCTTCTCCTATGACTGTAACTTTGTACATTTGTCTCATATTATAACGCAGCCTTTCGTCTCTGCATCATGCAGGTTGGCTGCGTTCGCAGCCAGGAGAGGAGAGGGTAAGATGCCTTCTACATCTTTTACCCTCGATGCTCAGCTGAGGTTTCATGACAAATGGCTGAAGATAGACTTACAGGTATGTTCACGTAAATGCATATGAAAATCATTGCTTTTGCAGATTAATCGGACAGCATGATATTCCGTGGGCTGAGTCACATGTTTGAGAATATTCTTTGTCTTCCCCTCAGTTAAAATATGACGTTTTCCTCTATGGTCTGAGAAAATGTTCTTTTCATCTGCATCTACTGTAGCACTCCCAGCTGTTTCTTTCCATCTGTTTCTTTTAGATAGTGATTTGCTTCTAAATTGTCAGTCTGACTGCGTTGCATCATGTTGGGGATATACTGCAAAACCTTTAAACCTTGATGTCTCACTGATAGTGAGCGTCTGTCTTATCCCTTTTTTCCAAAACATTTTTGCTACGATGCCTTAAAAGTGAATGGAAATTACACTAGTTATGTCATATAGCATAAGCATCCACAATTCTGCTACTTTAACATGGTCAGAGTTGAACTTTAGGGGCTTCATTTGTTATAATAACCTGACACACCTGATCACCTAAGATATCTGCAACCACTGGTCTACAAGCTGCATCAAGCCTCACAGATGATTATTGTTTTTCCTGTAATGTGAAAAGAGGTGTAGCCTACAATATTACAGTAAGTTAGGGGAAAATGTATTTTAAAAAATAGATCTGTGTTGTGAAAACAAACCTATGTGGGTTGTAATTATGAGGTCTTTCATCAATATATCATGGATTTAGAGAAGATCAGGATACAACAGAATTTCTTACTACAGAATAGGCTGTGCAACGAGCTGTCTGCTCTCACCTCCACAAATTGCAGCCTGTCTGTACTCAGCCTGAACTTGAAAATTGATTTGCACTACCAAATGAGGACTAAAGGAGGGGAAGGGGGTCAGGTTTTCCCATCGTTAGAGCTCTCCCCGGTGCTGAAGGCAGCGTTAGTGTTATCCATCTCGTCTGGTGTCATCTGGAAGGTAACATGTTTTTGACATTTAAGCCTTGAAAACAAGAGTTGGCCTTCCACTTGTGAGCCTTTCTTAATAAATTAAACCATGGATGCTGTATCAGTAGAGCTATGGCTGAGATTTGACAGCAGATGTGTCCTTGAATCTTGAAACCTTGGAACTCAGTGATAAAACAGACATTATGTACTCTCAGTCTTCACTTATATTTGATATCTGTTTGTTGGTGTTAGTTTTCTTAGCTGGGTTAAGATGTTTGTGTTTGCTCCAAACATTTGAAAAAAAAAGATGTGAATACACATTGAACATTTTAAAGCTGATATTTGTAAATGTTTCTTACTTACTTTGGCAGCGGGCTTTCTCTCCAGAGGGACTGAGTGAGATGTGGAATGAAATGGTAAAAGATGAGGAGATAACATTCAGCGGAGAAGAATTGGCGCACCCAGGTACGACGATGAGAGACTACAGCATTCGTTTGTCCTTTTTACAGATTTACACATTGCTGCCTTGAGTTTAAGATGGCAAGGGCAATTTTTGCACACAATGTAAAGATGTTATGTGAGCCAGGGACAGGGTTGGCATTTAAACCTTGCTGATGGAAATGATAATTAATGTCAGAATTTCTTTTGATTATTTCAGAGGATTGCACTGACTGCTTTGGAACTCAGAAGAAAGATGAGCCCAACGACAAAGAGAAGAAAGAGGAGGAGGAGACCTCAACATCTGTACATCACTCCATCATTGAGACGTGGGACTGGGGGCAGCAGCCAGGTGAGAGGGCTACCTGAACAAGGTCAAGATGTGTCGGGTTACAGAATATCATGTAGCCTGCTACTACGATGCTACCCTGTTCTGCTGTTGTGACTCTTGTTATTTTATGCCTTTCTGTTTCCAAGTAGGGTAATTAATACCATGCTGCTAGCAGATGGTTTCACAACACCTAAATGTCGACTAGATACTATGATACTGACCATTTCAACACATGGCCGACCTCGTTGTTGATCAATTTCATGTCTGTCGGGCCCTGCTGATGTGTGCATGTTTTGCTGGCACGTGAGGTGTGGAAATTCTGAAATGACAACTTGCCGTCTGTAGGTCTCAGCGGTTATTTTTACCCCTCGGAGTGTGATCTTGGTAGACGTTATAATGTGGTCCAGTGCTGGGGAGCGTCTCTCACCCAAGCTGTGTTTACTAGCGGGACTGGGTGGGACGGTGTTATGGTTGGGGGAGATAAGGATTGGGGGGACAACATGCCTAGTGAATGCCTTGTAGCTACTTGGCTTGCTTCTCTTTCTCTTTTTTTTTTTTTTTTTTTGTTGAGTTAGTCAGTCAGGGAAACACACTGGTCCGATTGTACAGTGAGTGTAACTGGATCGCTACATGGAAGAGTGCTCTGACATTGATGCTTAAAGTTCAAACAAGCATACTTCCTGCTTTTCCAATGAGTGGTCAGATATCTGGAACATGTTGATCTCAGCAGTTACAGCTCAGATCCAGCCTTTTGCTTTGAAATCAGGATGGTGCAGGGACGTATGACAGATTTTCTCTGATTCTTTGCGGTGGATGTTTTTTATAAGGAGTTATTTACCTCCTATGCATTTGGTAGTTCTCTAACGCAAGTTACTTTTTAGCTATGGGTAATGTATAATGAATGGTTTGAGACTTTGTCTGACTGGGATACATATCTGTCCTGACAGCTGAGCACAGCTGACTGTAGAGTGGCTCATACAACCTCAGGCCAGTCTGGCTCACACAAAGCTTAAGTGGATTTCAGACCCACTATTTTGGCCCATCTTGTCTTCCCTGCAGCGCTTCTGTATAGAAGCATAATAAAGCATTTTCTCTTGAACCAGATCAGAACAAAGGACTGGTTGTGGTGAAGGCCAGTGGGGAAAATATTGAATATGGTGAATTTTCTTTTTTCAATAAGAAACAGCCAAGACTGCAAGTAATAAGCGTTAATAGTAATAAGTGGCCCCTGTCTTGAAACACACCTTGCTGTTAGTGTAATGAAGAGGTTAGGCAAAATAATGAGATGTGATTGTAAAAAATGGTGTTTTCTCAGTTGTTTCAATGTACCAACTCCAGCTAAATGTGTGTATTTTTAAACAGAAATGCAAGGAACCTTCTGTACAATTAATAACTTAAATCCCTGGAGTATCATGTAAACTTGGCAAAATGTTTTCACTTGTTTGTGCTGCATCATCGGCTTAATGTTACTGTTAACTGTTGTTACACTGTTTGAAAAATCAAAATGTGAGTTTTCATGGGTAGTAAAATATGTTTATAAAGCACCATTGCTTTTTCTTTTCTCATGCCTTACTTTAAAGTTTCTTGTGAGCAGTTAGAATCAGGCTCCAAAAGTAACTTTTTGGCTCATCTACCAGTGATAAGTAAACTGAGAAAATTTACCAGCCAAATATATTGTTTACCTGCCATAACACTGCATCACAATGACCTAAAGTTTTTATTATGTAAACGCTTCTTTAGCATCACTTCAAAGAGGCATATGAATAGATAACTTCTGGTTTACAACTTTTATTCAGAACTTTTCCAATAATAAACACTATCAATCAGTTACATTGTTGCACAGCTCACACTGTGAGCTGCTGTTGTCAGACTGTCTGTGTCCATCGCTGAATCTTTGACCGTCAATAGAAGCACATTGATGGCCTTTTTGTAAAGGTTTCAGTGTGGTACCTGTGTTGTTGCTGAGATAGTGGCTCAGAGCGGCTGAGAGGTTCTCTGGTGTGTGTGGGAGGAGTGTCGTAATCGTAGCCTTGCTATTGGTCATGTTCATTTTACAGGCTACAGTTAGCCACTGTTCTGATATTTATACTTGGCAAAAGCTGATATTAAATATAGCCAACCTCGGAGTCAAGATTAGCTAATGTGATTCATTGGGTGGTGGTGACCCCAATTTATTTTTTTTATTTTGGACCCTGGTTACAATAAATTGCATTCATATTCTGCACATATGTTTTTTGCATTATATGAAGATGCTACCAGAAATTGGTTTTTAATTTTAAAAGAGAAAACGCAATGGAAAATAAACTTAAAGGAGGAACTAGGAAAATAATATTTTTTATATATATATATATATATATATAAACTTAATGATCCTAAAACTTTTAAAAAAATTACATTTGAGTGCTCAATTTATGTTTAGCTTACTGTATTTTTTAATAATTTTGCACTGAAAATAAAGTTTAATAATCACGTTTATTTCCCCTTTGAATTATGGTAAGTATTAAAAGTTCCATTATGTTTTGAGTGATGACGTTTTCGTTGCCCTTCCCGTGTGTGTGTGTGTGTGTGTGTATAGATGAGACTGAGTTGAAGGAATGTCTGATGGTCCTGATTGACGACCAGCAGAAGCTCTCTGCTCAGATGGCCAAAAGCACCCTGTCTGCCCAACGCCTGCGCCAGCGCCTGGTCATCCTGGAGCGCTACCTCATCTCTCTCAGCCACAGCATGATGGAGGAGAAGTACAAGTTCCGTTGGAAGACGCCCCCCAGCCCACCGCTGCCTGCTGCTGACAATAAGAGGTAAAAATAATCCAGAATTAACCAGTACAAAATACAGTACAAATTCTTGCTGGTATGTACTTGATACCTGACTTTTCATGCTTGTTTGAGTTAAACCCTACAGCTTGGTGTATGAGTGCACACTTATGGAGGCCTCTTAAACATTCTCACAACTGAATCTTGTATATCTTGTAATCCTCTGTACTGTGCTTTGCTTTTTCAGCCCTCGTCCGGCCAGTAAAGGCGTCGAAGGGTTGGCCAGAGTTGGCTCCAGGGCAGCTCTCTCTTTTGCATTTGCTTTCCTGCGTCGTGCCTGGAGGTCAGGTAAGAATATCCCGGGATACTAACATTGAAGACGTTTTGTGGCACTAGTGGTGGTGATGATCGCTACTGTCATGGAGATGGAGCTTTGTTCAACAGCTGTTAATGAATGTGTTGCACCGTGTCACAAGCTACTCATAGTAAACAGTCCAAAGTATTTCTCAACGCTATGTTTTTAGCCTTAGCTTGTGGCGTCCGTTAGCTTTCATATACAGTATGTAAAGGGAGGTGGACAAACATTTGATATAATGCTGTCCACCACCACAGTCTAGGACCTCACAAAAGACAGAAAAGATTAATTTCATTGTACAAGTAATATACAATTAATAAATGTGGATGTCAGTGTATATCAATCACAGTCTGATTACATCCACTACTTAACGGCTTTGGCCGTTGCTGTGTTTGCTTCTTCATTGTTAGCTTGGGAAGTAGAGATGCTGTTTTTGCTGCGTGTACCAGTGTGAGGTTGAGAGCTGTCTGTCCACAGAGACTGGGTGGGAACAAAGAGCAGACCTCTTCTCTGTAACCTTCCTGTAACATGAGCAGCACACACACACAGTTAAGCCTCTCATGCTCCGTGTGGCTGTATTCCTGGAATACACTGTAAGAACAACAGACGTAACAGTGTGTTCTTTTTCACCCTCCACCAGCTGAATGAACACATAACGATGCTGGATATTAGAATAAGTCATGTATAAATAGTTCAAATTTCTCATATAATGTTTTAGACATTTCAATGAATTTGTAACGTGTGTATCAGCATTTGCTTGTGTTTAGAGTTAGGAAAACATGGGAATAAATTGTATACTGAAATACTGTAAGTCACTGTCACTGTAATGGTAAGTCCCCCTTTTGCCCTCATACCAGGCTTTTATATTTTTGGGTCTCCTGTGTACAGTGTAATCTAGCCACCGTGCTTCATAAAATTTACGAGAGGTTTGTGTTTCACAGGAGATGATGCAGATCTTTGCAGTGAGCTTCTCCAGGAGTCTCTGGATGCCCTGCGTGCCCTACCGGAGGCTACACTGTTTGATGAGGGAACTGTATCTTCAGTGTGGCTTGAAGTTGTTGAGAGGGCCACCAAGTTCCTCAGGTTTGTTTTTTACTGGTCAGATCACTCGCTAATTTAGTGTATTGTAAGATAATCTTTTGTGGTTCTCGTGTCTTATCTTCTCTGGGACCAGTGACGTACATGGAAGTGCCAGCACCAAAGGCAACATTCCTCTTCAGGACCAGCACCTAGCCCTGGCCATCCTGCTGGAGCTGGCGGTACAGAGGGGCACTCTCAGGTAACCAGAGACCCTTAGTAGCCGTTTATTTGTCTATGCTGATATCCTACTGCAGTTGAAATGCACTGCAACCTCACTGCTCTCTTTGTCTTTGTGTCTTTTCCAGTCAGCTGCTGTCTGCTGTGCTGCTACTACTGCGCCTGTGGGAAAGTGGCACCAGAGAGATGGACAACGAGCGCTCCACCCAGGGAACCAGCGCCCCTCTGCTGCCCCTCCTGCAGCGCTTTCAGAACATACAGAGCAGCAAGGAGGAGCCCATTCCTGAAGAGGAAGCTGAGGTGAAAATGTCCTCTCCTGAACCTGAAATGTTTCTTTTTATCTCACCTGAAGAGAAACCAAGAAACCTCTCAAACAAAATGTTATCAAATGAAGGTCTGTTGCGTTGTTGCCTTGCTTGGGAACACATGTCTTAAAGTAAGAATCAAGCTAATAAGTACCTTGTGGTTAATTGCTTTGATTTCCAGATCCTCACAGCCCCTCTGAGTCCAAATGAGAGTTTTCTGCGCTACCTGACCTTACCTCAGGATAACGACCTGGCTATTGACCTTCGGCAAACAGCTGTGGTGATCATGGCTCACCTGGACCGCTTGGCTTCTCCCTGCAGCCCTCCACACTGCAACTCCCCCACGTCACACAAGGTGACAACTTGACTGGCAATGCCTGAATGATTAGTTATCATATTTCTTTTTAGGTCAGTGATGTTCCTCCTTCTATTATTGTGGGAGCTATGTGCCTGTGTTATCATCTTTGTGCTTTATACATATCTTGGATGTCCACATTTTGTCCTGTTCACTGTCATCACGGTCATCATCAGACTTCACTCAAGTGTGAATCCTCCTTTAGTTTGAGTGCCGTTAATCAAATATGAAAGGTTGACATGAATTTTTAGGATTTTTTTAAATATTTTTTTATGGGTATATATTGTTGCAGAAGGAGAAATTGCAGCCAAAATGGCAATCAATCACCATGTGACTGACTTTGTCTCCCTTTCTGTCTCGTTATGTCCCAGGGAACCTTGCAGGAGGTGATTGCCTGGGGCCTGTTGGGCTGGAAGCTTTATGCCAATGTAAATGGGCCCATTCAGTGTAAAGCCCTGTCGAGCCTTGGAGTCGCACAAATTGTTTGCTCAGAAAAGGGCTTCCTCGTCCTGTCCAGCAGTGGTGCTGTTTACAGCCAGAACTACAAGAGCACAACCCTGGTCAGTTTTGTTGCACTGTGTTTTCTGTTTATTCATGTATCCTCTCTAATGAGCTAGCTTTATTCTTCCAAAAAAGTGATCCTTTCATCCTTTTGTCAGCTGCAGATGGAGTCACTGAATTGTTTTCATTGCAGGCTCCAATGCTAATCCATGGTCTGAGCTCCAGAAAGATTGTGAAGCTAGCAGCTCATCCTGATGGACAGCACTACTTGGCCCTGTCATCCAACGGGGAGGTGTTTTCATGGGGGTGCGGTGATGGAGGTCGCCTTGGACATGGAGACACCACGTAAGCAAACAGAAAAAACCCTAGCTGATATGTAATTTCCACCATGTCATCTAATAGACAAGATGAAACTATATGGAAACTCTGGTACTTCCAGATTGAAGAGACCTTTACAATTGTGGCTTCTACAAATATAACACTAAATGAAGCTGTATATTTGGAAAATTTGGGGCACTAAATCCTGTGTCTAAAAAATTTTACCATTTTGTACATTTCATTAAATCCCGAATTTAAGACTTTTATGCTATTACACCAAAGACAGCTTCCACAGCTGCCATTAACTACATTTTAAGTAAAACATCCAACACTAAGAATTCTTCTAAAAAAGCCTAAAACAATGCCTGAGAGATTGCTTTCACAACGAATTGACAGATTCCAGAAAACCTCCTCATATCTGTCAGCGAAGCATCAGCTCCCTTGTCACTTTATTTCAGGTATCTTGAAGAGCCTACAATGATCACAGCCTTCAATGGGAAACAGACAGGAAAGCATGTGGTACAAATAGCTTGTGGGAGCACATACAGTGCTGCGATCACAGCTGATGGCGAACTCTATACATGGGGTAGAGGGAACTACGGTCGACTGGGCCATGGTAAGCTCTAACTGCATTGAACTGCTGGACACAGCCTTTACCTCGAATAATAACATCTTTGTCTGTTTGATCACTGAAAAAGAGTTATCATCTTTCTGGGTTTCTAGGCTCCAGTGAGGACCAGACCACACCCATGCTGGTGACGGCGCTGAAGGGTCTAAAGGTGGTGGATGTGGCATGTGGCAGTGGTGATGCACAAACACTTTCAGTGACAGAGAATGGTAATGGCTTTTTGGCCTGACGTTTGACCATAGAATCCACCAGCATTACCTAAACTGAAGTGTTTGCATTTTATTCACAATTTCTGTGTGTCTCCACAGGTCAGGTGTGGTCTTGGGGGGATGGAGACTATGGTAAACTGGGCCGAGGAGGCAGCGATGGCTGCAAGACACCCAAACTTGTGGAAAAACTGCAGGACCTGGACATAGTGAAGGTGAGCTGCGGCAGCCAGTTTTCAGTGGCCCTCACCAAAGAAGGCCAAGTGTACACCTGGGGAAAGGGAGACAACCAGCGTCTTGGCCATGGCACTGATGAGCACGTTCGTTACCCCAAGCTGCTGGACAGTCTACAGGGTGAGTTGACGATTCTGAAAATGTCTTCCGACGCTTTTAGAATACAAAGACTGATCTTTGTCTGTTATGTTTGCAAACAGGAAAAAAAGTTGTGGATATCGCTGTGGGGTCTACACACTGCCTAGCCCTCACAGATGACGGAGAAGTGCACAGTTGGGGCAGCAATGATAAGCTACAACACTTTGATACACTCTTTTCTAACAAGAAGCAGCCTAAGGCACTGCCAGGGCTCAATTCCAAACACATAGTGGGAATCTCCTGTGGCCCAGGACAGGTAATGCATAACTGTCATTGATTATTTTTTTATGTGCTTATAATGGTGGACAAAAAACATATAAACACTTGTTTGTTTTCAGAGCTTCGCCTGGTCATCGTGCTCAGAGTGGTCTGTTGGGCTCCGTGTGCCCTTTGTAGTCGATGTTTGCCCCATGTCCTTTGAGCAGCTGGACCTACTCCTGCGACAGGTCAGCGAGGGGATGGACGGCAGCTCAGACTGGCCTCCCCCGCAGGAGAAGGAGTGCATGGTAGTCGCCACACTCAACCTGCTCAGGCTCCAGGTAGGCAACTGTCAGTCAACAGTTGATGTTTCATTACATGTGTAATTTTTTTGTGCTCGTCGCAGCTTTAGATTCTCTCAACAATGAAGTTTGGCATCGCCACACCTTCTCTCATCTCTAGTTTGCCACACATGATTGTGCCTAATCATTTGTAACATTGCAACAGTAGACTAATTGGACTGCTGATCATAATATACCTAAAACCTCCCTCCTCAGCTCCATGCAGCCATCAGTAACCAGGTGGATCCAGAGGAGCTTGGATTGGGGCTTGGCAGTGTGCTGCTTAACAACCTCAAACAAACTGTAGTAGTACTAGCTAGCAATGCTGGGGTGCTCAATACTGTGCAAGCAGCTGCACAAGCAGTTCTCCAAAGTGGCTGGTCAGTGCTGCTCCCCACTGCCGAGGAAAGGGCAAGGGCATTATCCTCACTTCTGCCTAATGCTGGTGAGTGCAAATCATTTGCTAACACTGATTAAACACAGTAACCGTACTTAATAGTCCAACTGTTGATTTTGACATGAAGTGCAAAAATGGTTGGGACTGGGGACACTGAGGTTTTAATTGAATTTTATTTTCCAGCATCTGGAAATGAGATGAGTGTGAGCCCTGGACGTCGCTTCATGATTGACCTGTTGGTCAGCAGCTTAATGGCGGATGGAGGGTTGGAATCTGCTCTGAATGCAGCCATCACTGCTGAAATACAGGTTAGTGTGTTAAATGCATGACTCATCACTCTTCTCTTACATAATTTATTCATGGCAGCAGTACTTTTTCATGTTGTATAATAACATGTAGATAAAGATTTGTTTTGACTGAGATTCAGCTTAAGTTGAATTTTTATTAAATTTCTTATCACTTACCCATCTCTGGGCAATTGGGCAAATGTATTATTAAATTAAATGTGTATTGCTAAAGTCAGGCTTAACTTTGAGACATATTGAATTTGATGTCTTCTTGTCTTCTATACTATTGTAATCTTACAACTAATACAAAATATAAAATGTTAAAGAGGTGGTATTGTGCTTTTTGGCTTTTTCCCTCTCCTTTATTGAGTTATATACCTTTTTTGTGCATGTAACAGGTTTGCTAAGTGAAAAAGCCCAAAGTCCAGCCCAAAGGGAGATCCCATCTCCCACAAAAAACTCTGCTCTGAACTGCTTTAAAACAGCTTGTTTTTAGTCCAGCTGCTTCCCTTTGATCCCTGTCACATCAAAGGGATGAAAGCTAAATGCGCCTCATGTAACGCTCGCCAAGCGGCTACTCCGACACGCCCTCAAAAACACCGTTGGAAAAACAGTGTGCTGCAGCACACACCTCTCCTCTCCCCTTCCCCTCCAGGCAGTCAATGGACATAAAGTTGTTACTGTGATGTAGAGACAGAGCTCAGGTAAAACTTTATGGATGAAAGATACATTTGTTACAGATTAATAACTCACCACTCTGAAACTCTTGCTCCAGTCCATGTTGCTAAGCTGGTAACGGGAACATATACAGCTGAACCGAAGTCATGTTCACCAGCTTCTCACTGACCCGCCCTTCTCTGCTTCTGATTGGCTAGTAATCCTAAAACTGCGCATGTACAACTCCCAACAAAGATCATGTAGAGGCAAGATGTATCACTCCATATCTAAAACGAAGCGTTCAACACACAGGGTAAAAAGAGTAGCTGCAGCAATGTGCAGTATGACAAAAATATGGTGTTTTTTGAAAACTAAACCATGTAAACCTGTTCTGGTACAACCCCTAAATAAGATTTTGAACCTGAAAATGAGCATAATACCACCTCTTTAAAATTTCCTGTATCCACATCCCTAAACTCCTGAAATAAGCCTCTCACTAGATGAAAGAATAACACTTTGTAATTTTTTTTCATGACAGGACATTGAAGCCAAGAAGGAGGCTCAGAAAGAGAAGGAGATTGACGAGCAGGAGGCAAATGCTTCCACCATGCATCGTTGTCGCGCCATGCTGGACAAAGACCTCATCAACACAGGCATCTACGAGTCAGCGGGGAAGCAAAGCCTGCCTCTGGTGCAGCTTGTGCAGCAGCTTTTGAGGTAACCGCTCTTTGCCCGATTCATGCATCACTTACGCCTCTATACAGAGTACCTTCTTGTTGCCAGCTAGCAGACTAACACATTTAATTTCTGCAGGAACATCGCCTCCCAGACCATCGCAAGGCTGAAGGATGTTGCTCGGCGTATCTCAAACTATTTAGAGGCAGAGCATGTCAGCAAGGAACGCTCTGCGTCTCTGGATCTGCTGCTGCGCTTCCAGAGGCTGCTGGTTAGCAAACTGTACCTGGGTGTCAACGGCACAGAGAATGTTAATGGATACAGTGAGTCATGTATTTCAATCCAAATTTTTTTCTGTTGTAATACAGACATCCAGAGTAAATAGCTATCAAGTTTGAAAATGAGCTCTAGATGGGTAGTATTAGATCTCTATGTTGTTTTTTCAGATCCTGAGCTTCTTGGTGTTGGTTCCCTGTTAAAGAAGTACATCGCCCTGCTGTGTACTCACATCGGAGACATCCTCCCAGTGGCAACAAGTATTGCCTCTACCGGTCGCCGCCACTTTGCTGAAGTCTCTCGTGTTATTGAAGGAGATCTAACTGGTAATCCCTCTCTCAGAAGTACTTATGTGCAGCCTGAATTGCATGCATACCTTTTTAAGGCACTTGTGGGACAGTTATGGATGCCTCGCTGTTTCTTCTTCAATAGGAGTGCTGCTGCCTGAGTTAGTGGTGTCCATCGTCCTCCTCCTCACCATTGATGCAGGTCTAATGCAGGAGACTGGTTCTATCCCTCTCCTGGCTGGACTCCTGGAGCACCTCGACCGTTTCAACCACCTGGCCCCAGGACATGAGAGGGACGATAATGAGGATCTGGCCTGGCCAGGCATTATGGGTATAACACCAATTGTTTCTTACAATGTTACATTTACAATAACTCATTTAGCTGACGTTTTTATCCAAAATTAAATTTTGGATAAAAATTAAAATTGCTATATATGTCAGAGGTTGCACGCCTCTGGGTCTCTCATACCAAAGGCATGTGTCGTATCCACTGCACAATCGCTGCCCTCTTAGTGATGTGAAATAATTATAAACCCATAATTGAAAGTGAAACTTTTTATTAGATTAGGTGCTCTTCACTGCATTGTGTTTTAGAATGTAACTAGCTCTTTTTCTGCTGTGGCAGGGTCGTTCTTCACAGGGCAAAGTTCAAAGAACAACGAAGAGGTTTCCCTCATTCGCAAGGCTGACCTGGAGAACCACAACAAAGATGGTGGCTTCTGGACAGTCATTGACGGAAAGGTCTATGACATCAAGGACTTCCAGGCTCAGTCCCAGTCACTAACAGGAAACAGTATCCTCGGTAAGGTTTGCCAGTCAGAATAAATTTGAACTTAATTTTTATTTCCAAGCTCTTCATTTGATTAATCTTTAATCCTCATGACTAATGCCAAATATCATTGCATTTTTTCTCTTCTCTTTTTACAGCCCAGTTTGCAGGAGAAGACCCAGTGGTTGCTTTGGAAGCTGCTCTGCAGTTTGAGGACACCAGGGAGTCAATGCAGGCCTTCTGTGTTGGCCAGTATATGGAGGTACCAACTATCCCAAATCCCAACACATATTTTCAAAATTTTTCACAACTGGTTCTAGCCTTTTGATATTTTTATGTTCTATCATCTACAGCCTAATCAGGAGACAGTCACCACGCCAGACCTCAGCAGTCTCTCCTCCCCGCTTATTGACACGGAGAGGAACCTGGGGCTGCTGCTGGGTCTGCACGCCTCGTACCTGGCCAAGAGCACCCCCCTGTCCCCCATGGAGATTGAATGTGCCAGTGGGTTCATTGATTTTTTTTAAAAAAAATTTTAAAGCAACCTCGTTTAAAAAAACAAAGATGTCTGCATTTTAATTGGTTTAAATTTTAACATCAATTGTTTATCTCTCTGCACAGAATGGCTCCAGTCCTCCATTTTCTCTGGGGGCCTGCAGACCAGTCAGATCCACTATAACTACAATGAAGAAAAGGATGAAGACCACTGCAGCTCCCTGGGTACAACCACTCCAGACAAGGCCAAACTCTACTCCCGAAGAATAACACTCAGCGACCACGCACAGCCTTTTCTGCAGGCCATAGCTGACAACAACACTCAGGACCACACTGTGAAGGTACAGGCAAGACAACAATGACTCAAAAGCAAACGACATAGCTGCACAGTAGCCGTGAAGCTGAAGGGTGTACTCATGGTTTCATGCTTTGTTTTTGTTTTTACATTATAGGACTTTCTATGCCAAATAGAGCGTTGCTGTAAGCAGTACCATCTTATTACACCCATCACCTTCCCACCGGAACACCCTGTGGAGGAAGTTGGCCGCCTGCTGCTCTGCTGCCTGCTCAAACATCAAGACCTCGGTAACCTAGCAACTGGTCTCAGACAGGCTGTTTTAGGAGGAATTAAGAGCTAAATTTGTCTCACTTTGCCATTGAAATGGGCTTTTCATTGTTATCAGCTGTGCAGAGATGCACTGAAATATTTCCTTTCTGCACTTTCACAGCTGTTTCTAAGCAAGTCTTGACATTTGAAATGATTTGCACTTGAAATCTCTTCCTGTCACAGGTCATATTGCTCTATCACTTGTCAGTCAGTGTGCCTTGGGTGTGGACCAGGGGAAACAGAGGTCACTCCCTAAATCTGTGATTGATGTGTGCCGCATGGTCTACCAAGCAAAGTGTTCTTTAATCAAGGTATGATTACTGCTCGTAACTTGTGTACTATAATAGATCATGGGCATCATGATAACAAAACAGAAGAACTTGGTTTAATTCCTCAGTGGAGATTGTTATACGTAATTTGTGATACAAAATAGAAAAACAGAGAAGAATGGGGCTTTTAATGGTGTGTTTGCTTTGTCCCACTTATTTTAGACTCATCAGGAACAAGGTCGCTCTTACAAGGAGGTGTGCGCACCTGTCATAGAGCGTCTGCGCTTCCTTTTTAATGAGCTGCGTCCAGCTGTGAGCAACGACCTGTCTATAGTGTCCAAACTGAAGCTGCTAAGCTCTCAGCCCCGCTGGAGGAGGATCACCCAGAAACTCATCAGGGACCGCAGGAAAAAAAGAGGTGGGTTATTCAAAACGTACTACACAGTGATTGAGTTTTATTTTCTTCACATACAACCGATTTATTAATTTAAATGTAATCTATATTTTTTAGTGCCTAAGAAGTCAGAGTCTGCTGACATAGAAGAGCCAAAGCTGGAGAACGAAGGGACCAATGAAGAAGAACTTAATGTCCACATCAGCCCCACACCAGCTGACAGGAAATCACCCACTAGCAGGACAACCAAGGTAGTTTAATGGGGTGTGATTATTGGAACATTTCACAAAAATATTATACAAGATAAATAATTTCCCCAGATTTATATTCTTCAAATGATCATCTTCTCAATGGCTTGTTGGCCAGTTTTGACATTATAAACATACATTAGGCCTCACTGGGAATGCAGACTGGTATTGAATCCCATTTCGTTTCCTACAGGTGAAGGGTTTAGCCCAAGTATATATTTTGGTATATTAGTTTTCTTGCACTGCACTTAACACTGCTGCATGTCTAGTCAAAATGCAAACAACACAGTGGTTGTACAGTTTGACATTCCCGTTTTGTTTTCTTACATTACAGCAGGACAAGTGGCATCCGCTTCTAAACACTGTGGCCAATGTCCAGAAGTACCGGTGGCTGAAACACAGTGTTCAGGGTGTCTTTTCTCAGTCCAGCCTTATGGCCACCATAGTGGAGTTTGCACTAAAAGAGGAGCCCCTGGATGTAGAGAAGATGAGAAAGTGTCTACTCAAACAGGTGACTGCAAACAACAAGATCATCACTGACTTCACAAGTAGTCTGCAAAAAAAAGGGACAGCAGGATGTTTATAATTTACTCTATCTGTTAAAGTGGTGAAAATGCTTCATTGATGTTAACTGTGTTTCATCGTAGCTGGAGAGGGCTGAGGTGAGACTCGAGGGCATCGACACCATGCTGAAGTTGGCCTCCAAAAGCTTCCTGCTGCCGTCTGTGCAGTATGCAATGCTCTGTGGCTGGCAAAGGGTCATACCAGAAGGGACCAACATTGGGTAAGTCAGTTATATAACAGTTTATGTATATATGAAGAAATTTCCTATCGTAGTTGTTGTATTAAAATATGATAATTCAGTGGACATCATGCAATCAGTTCATGTGATTTTGTGCGACAGCTTAGCAAAAACCACTAATATTGATGTATTGATGGCATCTGGTATTAAACCTTCTAATATTTCAACTCTCCTTTTCAGAGAGCCCCTGTCTGACTGCCTGAAGGACGTGGATCTGATCCCTCCCTTCAACCGCATGCTTTTGGAGGTGACCTTTGGCAAGTTGTATTCCTGGGCCATCCATAATGTTCGTAACATCCTCCTCGAGGCAAGCGCCCGCTTCAAAGAGCTCGGTAAGTAGCGTGGTTATACGGCTGGTTCGTCTCCGAAAACTAATCTGATACTAGTATAATATCATTACATATCGTTATAAACAGTCTAACAGTATTGTCACCTGTTCTTGTAACCAGGTGTGCAGCCCGTTCCATTGCAGACCATCACCAATGAGAACCCAGCGGGACCAAGTCTTGGCACCATTCCGCAGGCCCGCTTCCTTCTGTCCATGGTACACATGCTGTCCCTGAAACATGGGTCCAACAGCCTCAGTCTCTTGCTAAATTCTGGTATCTTGGCGCTCACACAGAGTATACTCCGGCTCATAGGTGAGTACTGTCCAGTCAAATACATACAGGTAATCTAGAATAGAGGCGGGCATTGGTGGATGAAGTTGTTTGATGTCTCTTCTATTGTTGTATCTCCAGGGCCCAGCACAGACAGCAGTGAGGAGGACTTGAGTTTATGTGCCCTCGGAGGGTCAGCCACAGTACTGGAGGAGTCCAGAAAGGAGGCTTCCCCCGCCCCCCTACCTGCCTCCGGCCCTGAGCTGGCTGCCATGATGAAGATAGGCACCAGGGTTATGAGGGGAGTCGACTGGAAATGGGGAGATCAGGTATCCGAATCCATTTTACAGTCACTTTCAGGTTTGTTTTGTTATTACTAACTAAAGCAGGAATGAAAAGCCTGGTGTTTAGTATTTGACCATGTGTGTACTCTTTCCAGGACGGTCCATCACCAGGTCTCGGTCGGGTCATTGGGGAGTTGGGCGAGGATGGCTGGATCAGGGTCCAGTGGGATACTAGCAGCACCAACTCCTACAGGATGGGCAAAGAGGGCAAATATGACCTGAAACTGGCTGAGCCACCACCTGCTGCCCAGCCCCCCATGGAGGACTCAGACACAGAAGATGACACAGGTCAGTTCACAATACTGCCTCAGGACAAGTTACCATAACTAGAAGCAAAATGTGAGGTTCGAATAATGACATTTACGATCTCCTGTCTTCATCACAGAAGGTGACCTGATGGAAAAGAGCAGCCACCCAACAGCGATGATGCTAACCAGCACAGTCAACCTGCTGAAGACACTGTCTCTATCAGCTGGGATCTATGCAGAGGTGTTGCAAACAGACGCTACACGGACCCTCTGTGGGCTACTGAGGATGCTTGTGGAAAGTGGAGCTAATGACAAGTCAGGTAGATGACCCGTCATGCTGATAAAGAGCATTGTATCATGTTGTTTGGTAGTGTCTTATCCTAAACTGAACCATCTTTGTTGTCAGGCTGTCACTCCCACAGACTGGTCTCTCGGGAGCAGCACAGGAGTTGGGGTACGCTGGGCTTCATACGCAGCATCGCCCTCATGCCCCAGATGTGCAGCACGCTCAGCACCTCTGCATGGATTAGCCTGCTCATCCGAATTGTCGAGGGACACCAATCCTTCAATGCCATTACTCTGCAGAGACAGGTGGGATAATAATGTCAGATGTGCTTGCTGTGATACTGTTGAATGCTTGTTGAAATTTTTATAAAAGGAGCAAGAACCTCACTGAATGGGACTTGTGTATTGTTGTAGGAGGCTTTTTTGAAAGTTATTTGAAAGTTCAGCAATGTTGGATGTACTAAAAAGCCAAATACAGTTAAGAGACCTTAAGGAGGCAAATTTTTCAGAATAGACACCATTTGACCAACTGTTCAAAGAAAGAAGGCTGAAAAATAACACTACACTTCCACTGTTTCCAGATCCTAGCACTACGTCTCCTGCAGGCAGTCTTGCCCTCGTGGGACAAGACGGAGCGCTCTCAGGACATGAAGTTCCTGGTGGAGAAGTTGTTTAACTTCTTGGGAAGCCTGCTAAGCACCTGCTCCTCAGACCTGCCACTTCTCCGAGGTATGGTAATATCAGAATAATAATCAGGGTCTTAGTGGAAATCTGGTGTTTGGTTTTTTTTCTGTGTATTTTTAAATTCCTTCTTTCTCTGCACAGAGGGTTCCCTGCGAAGGAAGAAATCCCGCCCTCAGGCATCTCTTACAGCCACTCACAGCAGCACACTGGCTGAGGAGATTGTCACTGTCCTTCGCACTCTGCACTCTCTTGGCCAGTGGAACAGCATGATAAACGATTACATCAACGCTCAGCTGAGCTCCATTGGAGATGTTATGGCAGACTGCCAGTCTGAAGCAGTAAGAATTATTGCAGTATTATGGATTCACTTAGAGTGTGTGTGTGTGTGTGTGTGTGTGTGTGAGTGAGTGAAACGTTAATCCACACTAGTGCTTTCATTCTTGCTTCATTGATAAAATCAGTTAAAGGGTGATTGTAAAATTATAGTTTCTCTGTTTCTCTAGTGTTTCCTGGAGGAGTATTTCCCTGATTCTGAGGGTCCTAGAGTGGGCAGTCTGATGGCAGTGCTGGCAGTCATTGGAGGAATTGATGGGCGACTCAGACTAGGAGGCCAAGTTATTCATGAGGAATATGGAGAGGGAACAGTCACTCGAATCACCCCAAAAGGACGCATCACCGTCCAATTTCACGAGATGAGGACCTGCAGGGTTTGCTTGCTCAGCCATCTCAAACCGGTATGGAATCATTTCTATTCTTGTATGTGCATGTACAACTAGCACATTAGCTTTACTTTTATGTTTTAAGTTTATTAGACAACAAAACACTGACTTTCTGTTGTTGTTGTCATTTTGCTCAGATGCCTGTAGTATCCTTCAGTGTGCAGAACCTGCCCTTCACTGAGCCCATGCTGGCGGTTTGGGCCCAGCTGGTCAGCCTGGCTGGAAGCAAACTGGAGAAACAACACATGAAGAAGTCGCTTAGTCGAGGGCTTACAGGTACAGAACCTCCTGGGGAAACACAACACAGATGCTGTAGGCTTGATGGTCTTTCATATGACTCAAACATAAATTAAAGAAAAACATTAACTGTATTTAGACTAATGTCTGGTATTGTGCCCTGGCAATATGTACAACTATGTTCTTATGATAAATGATACCTTGTCTCATTTAATAATGACTACGACAGAAGGTTTTAAGGGGTGGAGGATGTTTTGATTTGATGTTCAGAGCCTAAGGTCTAGTCCAGTGGAATTAATCAAACCTATTGTGTTTCCAGCTGACCAGGTGGACATCCATTTGCTGCGGTGCCAGCAGCTGAGGCTGTATATTTTAAAGGCATCACGGGCTCTGCTCTCTCATCAGGACAAACTCAGGCAGATCCTCTCCCAGCCGGCAGTTGTGGACATAGGACCCAACCCCAGTGGTAAGACCTCACCCAGTGAAGGGTTCTGTTTGAAAGTGGAACTGGAAAGTTAATCAGGACAGTCTTTAGAGGAAAATAATGCTGTTTAGTGCTGTAGTTGTATTGAAAATGGTGGTTAATGGTGATTAATTCCAATAACATATACATTACAATAAACATAATTATTGGGCCTAATGAAGTGCAATGTGCAACTTTTCTGCTGCTTTGGGGCAACATCACAGCTCCCAGTGAGTGCACTGTATGGACATTTGGTCATGAGTTTGCACAATTAGTGCAAATTATTCTGATACAGCAGCTACTGTGTGGGAGGACAAACTTATCAGTGTCTGATGAACCAGTTTGCTTACCTTGCACACTTTGGAGGATTCCTTGAGATTATGTGGATCTAAATGAAGTTGCTGATCAGAGTTTAGAGACAAACATTGTTTTATAAACAGAACTTATTTTTTTGTTTGCAGAGGATCCAGTCGTGTCATCTCCTGATGTGGGAGACTTGTCCCCTGAGGGTCCCCTGCCTCCGTTGATCCTCCTGCAGCAGCTGCTGTCCGCTGCCACCCAGCCCTCCCCTATCAAAGCCATTTTTGACAGGCAAGAGATGGAGGTGAGTCTGTAGACCTTTCTTTAGTAACCCGGTGTTAAGTAATTGTCAGTGGTAACGTTGCATACATTAGAGCTAGTATATTCGGTTTGACGTCAGCATTATCTGTGTATTGCTGTGTATATTTTTAGGCTGCAGCTCTGGCTGTGTGTCAGTACCTTGCTGTGGAATCCGCCCACCCATCCTCTCCACTGTTTGAGGACAGCAGCTCCAGTGAGGCCACAACACCTGTCACCATACAACATGTCCGACCTCCCAAACAGAAGAAGCAGAAGACCTCCCCTGTCCCTCCCTTACCCATAGTTCTCCAGCTTATGGAGATGGGATTCCCACGGAAAAACATCGAGTTTGCCTTGAAGTCGCTGTCTGGAACGACAGGCAGTGCATCTGGGGTCCCAGGTATCGTTTCATAAGATACAAACCTGAATTTGTGAATACATCAGAATGCTTGCTTGTAAAACTTCCAAGCTCTTGTCACTCTTAACTCTTGTTAAAAGTCTGTAGCTGTCACTGCAGCAATGTGTCTGCTATATTAGTGTCACTATGTGATGTAATGTTTTGAGATCTACTTCTGGAGAGTAATTGAGCATGTACCTCAGGTGTTGAGGCTCTGGTGGGCTGGCTGCTGGACCATCCAGACATTCATGTGACTGAGCTGTCAGATGCCGACACTGTGTCAGATGAATACTCGGATGAAGAGGTGCTGGAGGAGCTGGAGGAGGCCGAGCCAACATTCCCTGTGGTACATTACTTTCTCTTTTATTTCTGCCACTCAATAATGCACGGCCTGTCAAATTCTCCTCACGACCTGATTTATAAATAGCTTTAGATGTAATATTGCCTGTGTGTAACATTAGCCTCCAGGTGCAGTGGTGACGGAAAGCCAGACATTTAAGAAGAGATCAGATTTCCAAAGCAACGATGATTATGCTGTGTATGTGAGAGAGAACATTCAGGTAAGAGCAGTGGCCTTTTAAACGATTATCTAAAAAGCCCTCAAAGAAATGTGACACAAGTCTGATAGATCGCTGACTACTCTGCAGGTGGGGATGATGGTGAAGTGCTGCAGAACGTACGAGGAAGTGTACGACGGAGATGTCGGCAAAGTGATCAAGTTGGACAGAGATGGACTTCATGACTTAAATGTGCAGTGTGATTGGCAGCAGAAAGGAGGAACGTACTGGGTCCGCTACATCCACATCGAGCTGCTTGGTGAGCATATGTGATTTTAGTGACCTGAGTAGTTCTGGGTAAACCTTGCCAGCATGTTTTCTCTTCCCTCCCTCTGCCATGTTTTGGGTCATTATTTGCTTTTTCTCCCTACCCAGGATTCCCACCACAAAGTTCGCCTTCCCATATAAAGATTGGTGACAAAGTGAGGGTGAAGCCCACAGTCACCACGCCAAAGTACAAATGGGGCTCCGTCACTCACAGGAGTGTTGGGGTTGTGAAAGGTAAATCATTCTCTGTAGCTTATAAATTGAATATCTTCTCCGGTTTTTGTTCAATTTATAATTTTAACAAACACCCTCATTAAAGATGCTGTTAGCTGAATGTACTGTTTTCTGTGCTAATGGACTAACTGGTTGTTTTAGCTTTCAGTGCCAATGGGAAGGATGTGATAGTAGACTTCCCTCAGCAGTCCCACTGGACTGGCTTGTTGTCTGAAATGGAACTGGTGCCCAGTGTTCACCCTGGTGTGAGGTATGTACGTTTAAGGTTTCTGTCTGCCCAGTTAACTGCGTATCTCACCAAGTCGTTCAGATGCAACTTGTGTTATCTGCAGGTGTGATGGCTGTCAGATGTTCCCTATAAACGGCGCCAGGTTCAAATGCAGGAACTGTGATGACTTTGACTTCTGTGAAAACTGCTTCAAGACCCGCAAACACAAAATCAGACATTTCTTTGGCAGAATCAACGAGCCTGGTTAGTCACACGTTCACCCAGATAGCAACCGCTGTGCTTCTGTTTGCATGTGTGTGAACCTGTCGTTCATCTTCCCCACAATCAGGCCAGTCTTCGGCAATCTGCGGCCGCTCAGGAAAACAGCTCAAGAAGCATCACAGCAGCCAGCGCGGGATGCTGATTGATGACTGGTCGCGTGCTGTCAAGAGCCTCAATGTCTCATCCTCCGTAAACCAGGCGTCACGCCTCATTGACTGCAGTGATCAGTGTTGGCAGTCCTCCGGCTCGCAGGGAAAGGTAGGAGATTAAATAGCAAAATCTAATAAGCTGGATGACAGTCTATTTAGTTTAGCTTTATTGAAGTGTAATGCATCACCTGACAGGATCTGTCATTGTTTCCTCTGCAGCACTGGATTCGACTGGAGCTCTTCCCAGACGTTCTTGTGCACAGGCTGAAGATGATCGTGGACCCAGCGGACAGCAGCTACATGCCCTCACTAGTGGTGGTGTCAGGTGAGTTAAACTTATGATGTTGTTCTTTTAAAAATTAACCAACATGGGTATTTTGTTGCCCTTTTATTAGGACAGATGCTATGTAATTTTGCCATTAGACAATTGTATTCTGCCGTTGTAATCTGTTTGCTTTTGTTCCTCTAGTATAAACAACATGGTGTTTTTTACATTCTTGAAAAAGGATAAGTAGTGTTTAATTGTTTTTTAACATCATAAGGAATGTATTTTTCTTAATGTGCAGGTGGAAGCTCTTTGAACAACCTGATTGAGCTGAAGACAATTAACATAAATCCAACAGACACCACTGTCCTTCTCCTTAGTGACTGTACTGAGGTTGGTAGGCTAAGACTTCTAGTCGATGTTTATTGCTTTAAAAATTGTCATTGTAATAACGCAAATGATATCTTCCCACCCCCAGTATCACAGATACATTGAGATTGCAATCAAGCAGTGCCGCAGCTCTGGTATAGACTGCAAGATTCATGGACTTGGCATCGTGGGGCGCATCAGAGCAGAGGATGAAGACCTGGCCACAGTCCCTTTCCTGGCGTCTGACAATGAAGAAGAGGATGATGACAAAACTGCCACTGGGAGGTATGGGTGGAAATAATCATTGTTCAGTGCTGGATTGTCAAATGCTTGAATGAGTATTTGCGGTGCAATTGTAGATGTTTTCCTCATCTTTAGCAAGCATACCTGTGGCAGGGGGTTAGCACTGATGCAGGCTAATCAGCTCGTCGTTATTTCATTCTGCATTTTTGGAGTTTGATAAGTGAACCAGTAAATTGAGACTGTAGAGCCTGTGTCTTCTGATATACCTGAATAGATTTATATGTATATGCTCACAGATGCATTGCTTAATGCCATAATGAAATATTACCGTGGTTGAGGAACATTAAGCTACATAAAGAGTGTGTTTGATCTGTTAGTGTAAATTAAATGTGCAGCTATGTTTATGCGCTGTGTTTTTTTTTGTTTTTTTTTAAACATTTGAAACAATCAAGACAAGAAAATTAAAATGACGATCATTTGAGTTCATATCCAGAATCTCACTGGGTGTTTTTTTGTTTTGGCGTTTAGCCTTGCTCGGAAGAAGTCATCAGGATTGGAGTCCACAGCCACCATCAGGACCAAAGTGTTCGTCTGGGGGCTGAATGACAAGGACCAGCTGGGAGGACTCAAGGGTTCTAAGGTGCAGCTTTTGTTGTATTTACACTTTTGTGTATTTTTTCATGTTTTACATGCCACAGTTCATCTCCATTATGGGGAAACAAAGGTAGTTTGAGCTTTACTCAACACTTGCCTTACAGATGAATTGGTTGTTGAAGTGTTTTTCTCACCAGATGCCAGTCACTATATTTGCTGCTACCGTAATGGAAGAAGTATTCAGATCCTTTACTCAAGTAAAAATGGCGATACCGTGCTCTAAAAGTACTCCATTACAATTAAAAGAGTATTAAAAAAAACATTATTACAAAATGTACTGTATTAAATAATAATTAATTGAATTAATAAATGTAATGTAAGTATCAAAGGTTGTCTTTCAGAACGTTATGTTCTTTTTTAAGTCATTGGATTATTATCACTGCTGCTTTAACATGTAAGGAACATTTTGATGTTACAGCAGGTCAAGATGGAGGTAATTTTAACTATGCTATCAGGTAGTTCAATCTATAACCATGTATCCGTTAAAGCTGATAATGTTTTGAATGTAAAAGCTTCACCTGCAAACTATGGCAGGTGTATTTCCCATTTTAAAATGTAGAAGTTTAAAGTAGAGAAAAATGGGAAGACAAATCCTTAAAACTTAATCAAAACACGAGTAAATGTACTTTCCACAAGTGACCCCAACGTATCGGATCTGCCACCCAGGCCCCTTCTCTGTCGTGTTGTGTAACAGTGCGTGCAAACTGTATGATAAGCGCGTTTGTGGATGTGTCAAACACTATGACCAGCAGTGTAGAGCAGAGGGGAGCAGACACGTCCTTGGTCTGAGCCTGTGGGAGGAGCTCAGAAGCTGCTCCATTCTCTAATCACTTTTTGTTCGTCCTTCACAGATCAAGGTGCCCTCCTTCTCTGAAACTCTCTCTGCACTCAACGTGGTGCAAGTGGCCGGTGGCTCCAAAAGCCTCTTTGCAGGTGAGCGATAAATGTTTTTGGAGTTGACGTTCTTTTATAACATGCACATATGGCGTGTGTAACCGTTGTGCTACTGTTCCAGTGACTGTCGAGGGGAAGATTTCCGCGTGTGGAGAGGCCACTAATGGCAGGTTAGGCCTGGGCCTGTCCAGTGGGACCATCCCCATCCCCCGTCAGATCACCGCACTCAGTAACTACGTGGTGAAGAAGGTTGCTGTGCATTCTGGGGGGCGCCATGCCATGGCCCTGACTGTGGACGGGAAGGTCTTCTCCTGGGGAGAGGGAGACGATGGCAAACTGGGACACTTCAGCAGAATGTATGTTATCTTGCGCAGATACTGCACAAATCTTGGAGAGAAATATGCGGTTATATCATTACTATGCCTTTTCTCAATTTGGGTATTCTCAAAATTGGTGACATAGATCCTGACTTCACAAGTTCATTTTCCAACTCCAGCACATCAATTTCACTGTCTTGTTGGCCGTCTAGCTGTTGATAATTGAATTGCTGTTTTACTTTACATAATATCATGTCATAATTGTCCAGGATGTGAATTCCTAATTCAGAAGGTATTTCTGACGGCACAGTGTTGTGGACATCTTTCTAATGAAGTGATTAAACGAAAAAAATGAAAGTATTATTATTCACCTTAGGAACTGTGACAAGCCTCGTTTGATTGAGGCACTAAAGACCAAGCGCATACGCGACATCGCCTGTGGAAGCTCTCATAGTGCGGCAATCACCTCCAGTGGGGAGCTGTACAGCTGGGGTTTGGGGGAATATGGCCGCCTTGGACATGGGGACAACACCACTCAGCTGAGGCCTAAACTGGTATGTCTGTATCTCTACCTCAGCCCTTTCTTTACTTTACAGGGAGACTGCAGTGGGGAAAATAATGGCAGCAGACTTGATATATAAAGCATATAAAGCAATGAGAAGACATTTTTCATCATCAGGTTGCCCTAAAGAAAGATAAACATTTACCCCCAGTAACTCACTGTACCATGTGTAGAACTGGATTTGTTTATGATGTTGCTGTGAAGGGTATAAACTGACAATGCACCCCGGTTGCGGTGTCTTCATCATCTAGGTAAAAGTGCTTCTGGGACACCGCGTTATCCAGGTGGCTTGTGGGAGCAGGGATGCTCAAACTCTAGCCCTCACTGATGAAGGTATTTCTGTTAATGTACTCAGAGGTATCCTGTGGAGATTTAGACCACTAGTAGCACTAGAGACGCATGTTTTGTGTTAATCTCAGTGTTTGTATTTCATTGTTGCACAGTGCATTTTGGTCAGCCTTGGATGTGAAGAAAACCGTCCTTGTTAACAATTAAGAATCCGCAAAATACTTCCCATACTCCGTAGAAGATTTCTTTTGGCTTAGTTTGTAGTTTGTAATGTATGTTTTTATGTTTATCAGGGTTGGTGTTCTCCTGGGGTGATGGGGACTTTGGAAAGCTGGGTCGTGGAGGCAGTGAGGGCTGCAACATCCCCCAGAACATAGAGAGGCTCAACGGACAGGGTGTCTGCCAAATTGAATGTGGAGCACAGTTCTCCTTGGCTCTTACTAAATCTGGAGTTGTGTGGACCTGGTAAGATGGATACAATGCCTGTATGTGATCATGCGTCATTTTATTTTATACAGCGAGTGTTCACAGCTTGTTTTGAAACAGGGGCAAAGGCGACTATTTCCGATTGGGCCATGGTACCGACGTCCATGTGCGGAAGCCCCAGATGGTTGAGGGACTGAGGGGCAAAAAGATTGTCCATGTTGCTGTTGGAGCACTGCACTGTTTGGCTGTTACAGACGCAGGACAGGTTTGTACTGACCTCCATCATCATTATAAACCAGAGCACGTTCAGGCACTCTGCTCATTTACTGCCATGGCTCTGTTCCAGATGTGACTTTCTCCTCCTGAGTTTATTGATCCACTCTGACTCTTACTTTTCCTGGCACCTCTGACCTTTGCTGTTACACAGCTTATTTCATCTTGTATAATACCTTCGCTCAGAACACATTTAATAATGTTAGCACATCACTTCCTATGATGAGAGACAGCTACTCAATATTTGACCACTTTAAGAGGTTGTTATGATTGAGTACATGGCGTGGTGCCTTTTGGGCCCATTCAAAAGGTTCCTACACATTTCAGCAGTATGTTTAAAAGTGTTGAAAGGAAGTTGATTTTCCAATTTCAAACACCAACCAAAATGAAATCCAGTCACGGTGTTGTGTTTCTCTGCCAGGTGTTTGCGTGGGGTGACAATGACCATGGGCAGCAGGGAAATGGCACCACCACAGTTAACAGGAAGCCCACCCTGGTGCAGGGCCTGGATGGACAGAAGATCACCCGAGTGGCCTGTGGCTCCTCCCACAGTGTGGCCTGGACTACGGTGGATGTGACCACACCCTCAGTTCATGAGCCAGTACTATTTCAGACCGCCAGGGACTCCCTCGGAGCATCCTATTTAGGTAACCCTCCCTTTCCTTGCAAACTTTTAACAGTCTTTATCAATCCTGATGTGGGTGTAATGATTGTTTTTTTTTTTTTAAGTTGTGAAGCAGCTCTTGAAACTGCTCACAAGTTTCTCACAAACTCTCGCATTTATATATGTTTAGCAGACTGTAGTTTGTCCACAAGGGGGAGCTGTTCCGTCATCGTCAGACTACGGCCAGTATTTCTCAAACAGCTAAAAGTTCAATTTTGGGAAGGGGAAAAAAGATGCCTTTTGCACATGTTTTGGAATGAATGTACAAAATATCATTGGTCGTGATGAATAATATCTTAGCTGAGGCAATATGTATAATTCAGAATAGAGTTGTTTTAGTCAATCATATTTGCCTTTGATTTGAACATTTGACTGGATGTTATACCACTTTCTGTTATATTTTTATGCATGTGTCATGGGTGCAAACAGCACCTTTAGAGCTGCATTGTCTGCACTCAACATTTCTTTTTGCTTCCATCTCAGCCAATTGCTTATTATTTTATCCCTATTTCAATATGTGTATATTACATATATATTAGATTGTTGTTATGTTAATTACTACTGGAGATAATGAGGATTTCTCTTAACAGAAAAGAATGACCAGTTGGCAGATGTTGTGTAAACCCTGGCTGTTGTTTCCCTTAGCATATATGTAATTTATTCTTTACACTCAGTTCACTTTGAAGTTGGCAATCTTAAATGTCATTCTTTTAAGTTTGATAAATATGGGCCCCCACGCGACCCTGTACACAGGATAAGCGGTTGGCGATGGATGGATGGAATATGGGCCCACATGTAGTCAGCTGTATAAAAGAAAAGCCTGACCTTGTAAAACTCATTGCCTGCACGTGGCACGTTTGTCAGACTTGCAGAAGCTATTGCTTTTTTTTTTTATCTGTAGACTGGGGGACATGGGCATTTAACATCTGCATATCTAGAGGCTTGTTGTAGTTACTCTTCTTATTGAGAGGTGGCAGCAACTGGCTCATAAATGCCAGAGTTGGTTTAGGGTGCTTTACATCACTATCAGTGTGTCTTATTGTTCTGGTGCTGTACACTGCAGGCGTCCAGTCAGACATTGACTCCTCAGCAGTGAACAACAAGATGAGCGGGCAGAGCAACGTGAAGCCTAATCGACCCTCGCTGGCAAAGATCCTCCTCAGTCTGGATGGCAACTTGGCCAAACAGCAGGCTCTGTCTCATGTGCTGTCGGCCCTCCAAATCATGTATGCGAGGTATGCTGTCTAAAGTTTTAAAAATCCTCTCCTGGTGGGTCAGAACACGTGTAGGATGCAGACCTGTCTGGCTAAGGACTTTTTCCCACATTATTCCCCTTCTCCTTTTTTCTTTTTCTTGTTGCTCTATACTCTCAGTCCTCAAATAAAAAGCAAAAATGACATGTCCTGTACACACAAAGATATCTGAAAACAGAGTCAACCAAATGTTTAGCAAAAGACAAACTGTTGTGTGTATGATGTAGGTGCTTTGGGACATTAATGTGACAAAAGCACATCTTACATTTTGGTTGTTGGAGAGTCAGAGGAACCTTGGCAGAGAATACAGGATAAAAAAAGTCTGTAATGTAGCTAGATGCCACGCATATCTGAGCTTTGATCATAAAAATCTTTAAATTGTCTCTACATCTGTAGCCAGTACAGCCATGCATAGAATCGTGATAGGATTACCATCTTGTTTGTTTATCACCAGTTAAAATCCTGCAAACTAGAGATGAGCGACGCCCTGCTGAGGCATAAATTGTGAACAGGCTGAGATAAAACTCTGTGACCTCCCTAAATAATGTGCTGACTGGCACTGTTTATTGTCATTAGGCAGTATTACTGTTGACAGGACGTGTTGTGTGTTCCCCAAGGGACGCAGTGGTCGGTGCTCTGATGCCAGCCAGCATGATTCTGCCAGCAGAGTGTCCTTCCAGCTCACCTGTTCCCCCATCAGACTCCTCGTCCTCATCCAGCGTGAGTGACGAAGAAGGTCCTCCTGTCCTGCCTGAAGAGGAACGAGTCAGCCCTAATCCCTGGCAAGACAAGAAGGGAGAGGTGAGGAACTCAATATATTTAGTAAGACTTAAATTTAGAAAGTCCAACCCTGTTTATAAAAATTCACAATTTTATACTTTTATACATGTCAGTGAGGGTGTTCCCATGCTGCCTCTGCTGCGTATTTTGCTGATTTACTGTATCATGCGATGAGCTTTTTTTGTAGGTGTACAGATGCAACCATCAGCAATTTGGAAACACCAGAAACTCTCACAGGGCTTACTAAGTTTTCTACAACAACTTTCTCCATTTTCATTATGGGTCTTTAAAAAGGGCTGAACAATATAGCAATATAGCAAAAGGGCAAGGGCAAAGCAGTTATTTTGACAGATATTGTGATATGTCACAATTTGCATGGGAATGGTCATTTTTGTATTTAATTTTCACTGAAACTCAACTATAAACTATATGATGTGATTTTAGCTGGGGGTCTGTACCTAACAAACACGTTCCCTTACATCTGGAGAATATGGTTTGAAGGCCAGGGTATCTCTGAAGCACCACAATGTCAGCTCCTGTGATTTGGATATTGCCATATTGCGATTTCGATAATATTACGATTTAATCCTTAATATTTCAGTTGTGTAACCAGTGGTTACTGTTGGTAACATAAGGCCCGGTTTGATAATATGGTAAATTTAAAACCATTTTCGTTTACGCATTTCTGGTGACAAACACATTGCGGATGTCCTGCGGCTTCACCAGTTGAAGGCTTTTAATGTGAAGCAGCTGCAGAGAACTAGAATGCTCCGTTTGCGTAAGTAGGAGCTTGTTAGCGCTCTGATACATTACAAAGAGAGTGAACTGTTAACAGTGAGGCTGATACCTGAATCATTTCCTGCGAATCCCTCGACCAATATCTTATGCACTATATAAGAAAATGGCAGCTGCATACACAGTAACAGGGTTTTTTTTTTTTTTTTGTCTTGTTGGATAATAATTGTGATCTTCACAAAAACTTGAGCTTTTCTCAACATAAGAACATTTATGACAACTAAATGGAAAGTAGGAACATGAATTTGTGCAGAGTGGCTACTACTTGTGTATTTTATCCCTGTCAACCCTACAAACAATTTGGGGATTCATCACCACAAAGGGCTTTTGTTGCCATTGTTTTAACCTACATAACTTAAATACACAAGATCACAAGGTTTCTATGTATCCCACGCTTATTGAATTTCACGCAAATGTGTGTAAAACAATGCACAAGACTTTAAGAATGTATTATTTGATATTGCAGCTATTGAGATTCAGTACCGGTTGTAATAACTTCATTATCACACAAGTACTAGAATAAGCTGAGCTAAGTTTCTTATTATAATATACTTTGTTAATGTGTAACGGGAAAAACATGTTATGCGTGTAATCATGACCCATACATGAGTGTTTTTGTGTGTGTGAGCAGGTTCCCTCATCTGAAGAAGCCATCACCCCATCATCAGCTATGACTCCTTCCGCCTCTGGTGCCTCGTCGCGTCCTTTCATCCCCGTCACTGATGACCCCGGAGCAGCCAGCATCATAGCTGAAACCATGACCAAGACAAAAGAGGTTTGTCTATCTAACTGAGCACATGTGTTCGTTGGAACCAGTAATCGCAGCCACATGTACGTAGCTTAGCCGTTATCATGTTTTTATTATTCATCTTCAGGACTCAGAGAGCCAGAGTAAAGTGGTTGGTCCAGAGCCTCAGTACCTCGACGAGTTCACAAGTCTACTTGTGCCTGATGACACGCGTGTAATGGTGGACCTGCTCAAACTGGCAGTGTCGTGTCGCTCTGGGGAGAAGGGCAAGGAGGTGCTGTCTGCTGTGCTGTCCGGCATGGGTACAGCTTATCCGCAGGTGATTAACTGTATTCTGCTTTTGATTCTATGTAATTTACAGGACGTCAGCTGGTAACGTTTGACAACTTTGGGCCTCTGTGCTGTTTAGGTTGCTGACATGCTGCTGGAGTTGTGTGTCACCGAGCTAGAGGACGTTGCCACAGACTCCCAGAGTGGCCGTCTGTCTTCCCAGCCAGTTGTTGTGGAGAGCAGCCATCCGTACACAGATGACACCTCTACCAGTGGTACTGTGAAGATCCCAGGTATAAAGGGAAAATGGAGGGATTCTTTATTTTACACTTCAGATCATCATGACTTTGCATCTCTTACTTCTTTTTTTGTAGGAGCTGAGGGTCTAAGGATAGAGTTTGACCGACAGTGTTCTACTGAGAGACGCCACGACCCGTTAACAATCATGGATGGAGCAAATAGGATTGTCTCTGTCAGATCAGGTGATGAGAGGACCATTAACCTAAATAGTCATCGATCGTACGCCAATGAATCAAAAATTAATGTGTGTGTGTTTTAGGTCGGGAGTGGTCTGACTGGTCCAGTGAGTTAAGGATCCCAGGAGATGAACTCAAATGGAAATTCACCAGTGATGGCTCTGTCAACGGCTGGGGCTGGCGATTCACCGTCTACCCCATCATGCCTGCCGCTGGTGAGACGCATCAAACACGTACAACAAAATGCTGCCACCAGATGTTAAACTATGAGTGACCAGTAAAAACATAGGCAAAATAAAACAGATATTGTACCTCTCACACACCTAGGCCATTTGACAGGCTGTGTTTGCACCACTACACTGGCACATACAGACTGCCTTAGTTTGTGACACTGAGCCTTTTCATGTCTTTCCTCAGGTCCCAAAGACTTGCTGTCTGATCGCTGTATCTTGTCCTGCCCCTCCATGGACTTGGTCACCTGTTTGCTGGACTTCAGGCTCAACTTTGCCTCCAACAGGGGCATTGTGCCTCGCCTAGCTGCCTCCCTTGCTGCTTGTGCCCAGCTTAGTGCACTAGGTACAGTATGATTGTCCTGATTCACCACGTATAGGCATTACCAAAATAAAAGCAGATTTTTAATTTTTTATGTGTATTATCTGTGTGTAGTTGATTAATTTCTGTTGGAATTTAAATATATATTCATGTAGTATTTTATTTTGTCCAGCTGCTGGACACAGGATGTGGGCTCTGCAGAGACTACGAAAGCTCCTGACCACAGAGTACGGTCAGTCCATCAACATAAACAGGCTGCTGGGTGACAGTGAAGGCGAGGCTCGCTCTATGGTGAGTACAGTGTGATCGCACAGATGAAGGCTACTCGCTGAACAATTTAACTGAAATATTTATTGTGTATAATTATATGGACCGGCTTTATTAACATCCTGAATACAGAGTACTAAATTGCGTGAGCATTTTAAAATATTGCACGTGTAATTGTAGTACCTGTTGGGTGATCAACTAAGAATTATTGCATAGGTGACAACAGGTGCAAACAAGGGAGGCGGCAGTATTTAAATGAGGGTTTTGCATGTTTTAATGGTTTCCGCCATGAAGAGTTGGGAGGGAAAAAAGCAGCCACCGCGTAAAAACCATGGTTTGTTTCATTCTCTACCTGCCCATCCTGCCTAAGATTGCACAAGTAGTTGGGACAGCACACGTGAAAACTACTTGGGGAAACCCCAGCAGAAACAGATACAGTATGCTGGAATGACTCAGACACAAGAAAATTCCAGCAGATCGTGCTTCATCCAGCCAGAAGAAACAATCACAGACCGTCCGCATTAAGGCAAAAGTTGTAAATGAACAACGGGTGCTATCTTGCACTTTTGAAAGACGTCATTCTCCGTGCATACTGTTAGTAGATCAGCTTACGTTAATTTGCTGGAGAAATCAAGTTTGCACACGTTTTTAATCACGCAAACCTTTAGCAAATCTAGCCCTGTATTACCAAAGTATGTGGTAACTATTGCAGTAATACATTGCTGATTGTAACATGGCTGTTGTTACTAATATATTGTTTTGTTTCTTATATTAATGTTGTGTCTCCCAATCCAATTTTGATGCCCCCTTGTTTTTTATAATGGATTTTTCGGCTTTCATTTCATATCTCGTCATTAATTTGTTGTCGTTGTGATATTTGTGTGTAGCTGAGAGGCATGCACTTGAGTAAGCTAACTGATCAATGGCATCGCTCTGGCCAAATTAATTGTTTGTGCCGGTCCCTTCAATTGTTATTCTGTTTATTATTTTCATTTTCATGATGTCTGACATTTGTTAGATTGATTCCACAGTTGTACCTTTTTGTTATGCATTTGCTTTCCACTGCAACAGCTAATGTTTCTTACACCATCTACTGCAGAGCTGCAGTTTTCTATTGTTTTATGTCATCCTTTGGGGACTGTGACAATGCTAAAACTGAGCAAAAGCAGGGATATTTCAAGATATGCCCCTATTTAGGAAAGTGAGGCCTATATTTTAAATTGATTGGTAATCTACTTTCTTTCAGAGTTTCACAGGCAGTGCGCTTGCTGCTCTTGTCAAAGGGCTACCAGAGGCTCTGCAGAGGCAGTATGAGTACGAAGACCCCATTGTCAGGGGAGGGAAGCAGCTGCTTCATAGTCCATTTTTCAAGGTATGCTCACAATTGTTTTATTAACAACACAGTGGCACCATAGGTTGAGAGCATATTGTAATTTTTTATAAATCATTACATGCAGTTTTCGCTCAAGCTAATTTTAACAATTCATTCAGGTCTTGGTTGCTCTTGCCTGCGATCTTGAGCTCGATACCTTACCCTGCTGTGCTGAGACCCATAAGTGGGCCTGGTTCCGCCGATACTGCACTGCCTCCAGAGTCGCTGTGGCTCTAGATAAGAGAACCTCTCTACCAAGACCCTTCCTGGATGAGGTGAGTGTGCCAGGCTGTGCTGTCTGTGCCAGCCTTCACTTTTCCTTCGCCACACTTTGACCTTATAATGTTCTAAATCCATTTTCCTGCATTATTCCTGTTCGTTTGAAGGTTACAAAGAAAATCCGTGAGCTTATGGCCGACCATGAGAGCATGAACGGCCTTCACGAGAGTCATGACTTGTTCAAGCGCGAGCACGACGAGCAGCTTGTGCAGTGGATGAACCGGCGACCAGACGACTGGACCCTCTCCGCTGGGGGGAGTGGCACCATCTATGGCTGGGGCCACAACCACAGAGGTCAGCTGGGGGGCATTGAGGGGGCAAAGGTCAAAGTGCCCACCCCCACTGAAGCCCTCGCCACACTGCGGCCAGTGCAGCTTATTGGTGGCGAGCAGACTCTGTTTGCAGTCACTGCCGATGGAAAGGTCCGTCCAAATTTGAGCCTCTACTCCCACCTTTTATCAGACACTACAGTATTTAACACAGCCTGTGCTGGCTGCACACTGCACCTTTTTTTAGCTGTAACACATTCTAGCAAGAGTATTGATCGGCAAAGTCAATGTGATGACCTCCAGGAAAATGTAATATATTGTCAGACTAATTTATGTTGTCATGATCCTCAGCTGTATGCAACAGGATATGGAGCTGGGGGCCGATTGGGTATTGGAGGCACAGAGTCTGTGTCCACCCCCACTCTACTGGAGTCCATCCAACACGTCTTCATCAGGAAAGTGGCTGTAAACTCTGGAGGGAAGCACTGCCTGGCACTGTCCTCTGAAGGAGAAGTCTACTCCTGGGGAGAGGCTGAGGATGGAAAACTGGGCCACGGGAACAGAAGGTGGAGATTAAATCAAATATAACACGTTGCACCTTTTTATTCTTCAGTTCACAACACTGTTTAACACATCAACTGTAAGACTTCAGGATTAAGACGGTGTTCAGGGTTGTGTTTTAATTGTAACTGTCCTCCTCTTGACTTTAGCCCTTGTGACCGTCCTCGTGTAATTGAGTCCCTGAGGGGAGTGGAAGTGGTTGATATCGCAGCCGGAGGGGCACACAGCGCCTGCATCACTGCCAGTGGAGAGCTCTTCACCTGGGGCAAGGGTCGCTACGGACGACTGGGCCACGGAGACAGTGAGGACCAGCTCAAACCCAAGCTGGTCAGTGATCATTTAGCTCAGATTCTCACACGACTCAAAACACTGTGCCGTACATGTATAGCGCGCTCGAGGTTTGGCAGCACATTGAAAAGGCTCGAAAATGATAACCAACCCAAAGTGTTTCAGCCACTCGCATGTCTGACAGTGTTTGGACAGGAGTCAAACTGTTTACTCTGCCTCACTCCGACAAGGGTTTCCCACACAATCATGGTGAGCTAAAGCTGATGGAAGTGTCTGTTGGGTTTATCCAGGTGGATGCACTGCAGGGTCACAGGGTCATTGATGTAGCCTGCGGTAGCGGGGATGCCCAGACACTGTGTCTAACAGATGATGACATGGTCTGGTCCTGGGGAGACGGGGACTATGGCAAATTGGGCCGGGGAGGCAGTGATGGCTGCAAAATTCCCATGAAGGTAAGGCAATTTACACGGTAATGTGCACTGGAGGTCAGCAGAAGCATCACTTTACACTTCTGTCTTCTTCTTCTCTTGTTATTTTATACAAGAAGAGACCAGAGTATGTTGAAACTACAAGCTAAGCAAATGAGTTTTCTGTTTCTTGTAAGATCAGCCGCCACATTTATTACTTTCATTGTATATTAGTTAAGCACTGCTAGCCTAAAAACTTGGTAGGAGATGGGGGTTGAAGGAACAGTTATTATAATTATTTTGGGATATTCACTTCTTTGCCGAGAGCTTGTGAGAAAATTTATACTTTTCTTAAGATAAATTTGAGGCTACAGCCGGGAGACAGCTTAGCTTAGCATATAGCCTAGAAATGGGGAAACGGCTAGCGCGGCTCCGTCCAAATGTAAGAAAACCCCACCAGAATTTGAAGCTCACTAATTAACATAACTCTCATTTGTTTGATACATACAAAAACAGAAGCATAAAAATAAAAAGTTGAGGTATGTTCTGAGGTATTTATTGGCCGGGTGCAGTGAATAAGCGTGTTATTAAGAGTCTCTCACGCTTCCTCATCAACAGCTCTTTCATAGTTCTAATGATCTAAGCATTTGATACAGTCTGCAAAATCAACCCGGCACAGATCACTCAACACACACCATTCTGCTGTACTTCCTCACTGAAAAATTTGTCACTTATCTGAAAACTTAAAATAACTCCTCCACAGTCCAGTATTCCCCACACACACTCCTTTTAGTTCCTTTACATTTGTATTTGTGAATCTTTAGATTTGTAGCCTCACCCAACAAAATAATGTCCTTGCGACACAATGCATGTGCATTGTGTTGGGATGAATGGTATTTTCATAACCGTCCTTCACATGATTGATGAATGGATTTCTTGTTTTCAGATTGACTCTCTCACCGGCCTCGGAGTGGTCAAAGTGGAGTGTGGCTCTCAGTTTTCCGTGGCACTTACTAAGTCTGGGGCCGTGTACACATGGTATGTACAGCACCGCACATAGAAGATCTGTCATGACCTCTTGTATCACAGACGAGAGACAGCTCAGTTTTGTATACATGTCATTCCTAGGGGGAAAGGGGACTATCATCGGCTCGGCCATGGCTCTGATGACCACGTACGACGGCCCAGACAGGTTCAGGGGCTACAAGGGAAGAAGGTCATTGCTATCGCCACGGGGTCACTGCACTGTGTGTGCTGCACAGAGGATGGTAGGATTGATTCATTGTATCCATGATCCTTTTTTTTGTTGGTAGATTTTCCTCACAGATCAGTTTGTTGTACAAGTTCTCTTTGCCATCTTGCCAGTTGGTATCATTGAGTCCCGACAGATGGGGTCGGATTGCAGCTTCACGGAAAGCTTTGCTCTTGTGTTTGGCTCAGGAGAAGTGTACACATGGGGTGACAACGATGAGGGCCAACTTGGAGACGGGACCACTAATGCCATCCAGAGGCCACGGCTGGTGGCTGCGCTGCAGGGCAAGAAAATTAACAGGGTGGCCTGTGGTTCTGCACACACCCTCGCCTGGTCCACTAGCAAACCCACCAACGCTGGGAAACTGCCTGCACAGGTGCTGCGCTTGCTTTGAAAGGAACTTAAACTGTCCTCCTTTGCATATTGGAAAATGAGTTCTCTGTCCACATGTTCCTGTAGATGGCAGCAAAGCTGCAAAGCACCATTAAAAAAGACCCTCAAATTCCTAACATGCTGTCTGTCTCTGGACTGTCTGTGTGGTATGTTAAAGGTTCCCATGGAGTACAACCACCTGCAGGAGATCCCCATCATGGCCCTGAGGAACAGGCTGCTGCTGCTGCATCACATCTCAGAGCTCTTCTGCCCGTGTATACCCATGTTTGACCTTGAGGGTCGACTGGGTCAGACAGGCCACGGACCCTCAGTGGGCTTCGACACGCTCAGGGGCATCCTCATCTCCCAGGGCAAAGTGAGACAGCGTGAATTTTAATCCCCAAAAAATACATATAAAACAAACAGCTGTGGTTACAAAACGTACATCAGCTTGGCACTGAAACAGTATCTTATTTGTCTGGTGGAACAGGAAGCAGCTTTCAGAAAGGTGGTTCAAGCCACAATGGTGAGGGACCGACAGCATGGACCTGTGGTGGAGCTCAACAGGATACAGGTACAAACATGCAAACAATGCAAATTTTTAACTTCTGGCCACTCTAATCTGTTTAAAAGTACTTTTAGATTTCTTCTCTTACTCCCTCTCACCCCGCCTCCTCTCCCCCTCACTGTGCGGCCATGTTCCAGACAGGCTCCTGAGCATTACATGTGATGTCTTTCATAAGAGTGTGTGTGTGTGTGTGTGTGTGTGTGTGTGTGTGATCTTTGCCCCAGCCTGTCTGCCGTGGTTCCTGGACTGAGTTTTAGACTTCACTCCACATAGTCTCGGTTCAGACCACTGCCTCTCCACACAACCCCCCACCCCGTCCCCATGTAGCTCCAGTTGTATCAGCAGTACAGAGAGCTGTCATATCCAGGAATTCATGCCTATTAGCATGTCTAGCAGAAAGTTATTAACACAGAGCAGAAACAAATCATAAACTTTTTAGTTTCCATTTTTCCTTCACCCTGCAGGTCAAGCGTTCCCGTAGCAAAGGGGGCCTGGCAGGTCCCGACGGAACCAAGTCTGTATTTGGTCAGATGTGTGCCAAAATGAGTTCGTTCAGCCCAGACAGCCTGCTGCTCCCTCATCGAGTGTGGAAGGTCAAATTTGTGGGTAAGTGATGTCCACCCCTCGCCCAAAAGTCTGTGATGTAATATTAGTTAAAAATAGCGTTTATCAGCGCGCATTTCCTCATCTTGGATGTACATTTATTTGGGGTTTTCTCAGGGGAGTCTGTGGACGACTGTGGTGGAGGCTACAGCGAGTCCATCGCCGAAATGTGCGAAGAGCTGCAGAACGCCCTGACGCCGCTGCTCATCGTCACCCCCAACGGCCGCGACGAGTCAGGCGCCAACAGGGACTGCTTCCTGCTCAACCCCGCAGCCAAGTCCCCTCTTCACATGAGCATGTTCCGCTTCCTAGGTATAATCCAGTTAATCTCCCAGTCAGGTCTTCTGGGGTGTTAATCCTAGATAAACAAAAACTGAAAATATGCATGTTTATTTTAAAAAGTACAAGCGCTTCATGTGCATTTTGGCTGATAAAACACCTGGCCTGAACTGTGGAGCGTGCTTCATTTGATTTTGATATTTCCGCTGTTTTGTTTCAAACATTTTGCGCAGCACAGTGACGGATGGTTATTCATATTTGATCTGTGCGTAATGCGCTCTGCCTTGCTGTGTCTGCAGGAGTGCTCCTGGGCATTGCAATCCGGACTGGAAGCCCTCTTAGCCTGAATCTGGCAGAGCCAGTATGGAAGCAGCTGGCAGGCATGAACCTGACCATTGCTGACCTCAGTGAGGTACGTACACAGCCCTGCTGCCCTCTACACAGGGGCTGTCAGTGTGTACACACTGATGATGATTGAGTTAACACAGAACTTTTCAAACACATGATGAGAACCACTCGTACTAATAGCTTTGGGGGGGTGTATGTGTATAAATATACATATAGTCTACTTTGTATCTTTACATTCAAGTTTCATTATTTGTTGCATCATATCTTCATCGTCAATGGCAACTGAGAGGTTTGACTGCATTTTAGTGTATTTTATTGTTGAAATGGCATTTTTTGGCATGGCAACTATTCAGCAGTTCAGGGTCTACATGCTGGTCACTGTCCAGGGTAACATCCTCTCAGCCTAACCCTAACCAGATAACGTGTAATATTGTCTTGTCCGTCTCTATTACTGTCACATTATATTGACATCTCTTTTTTTGTGGAGAACAATGCAACTGTACGTCCCGATATATCCTGGTACCACCAATGTGTCCAATTAAGAAACTGGATTTTCCATCAGTTTTCAGGGTGCCTTATCTTTTAATATTAAAGAAGCCTGTACTCTACTATTATGTATAATATTACAACAAGACTGTCTAGATCTGCTCTATATGTAATAGTGTACTGAGATAACTTCTGTTATGATTTGGTGCTAAATTAATAAAACTGAATTGAACTTATTCTTGTTCTAATACGGCACTGCTCTGATGACACGTCATTGGGAGTTTCGGGACCCCTGCCTGACTACTGACTGATGTTTTTCATTTCTGATTTCTGACCGCATGACTGACTGACATTTTCGAAACTTTCCCCCAAAATAGAGCGGATCAGATATCCAAAGATAGGGGTGTAAATTTAGGGGTGTCACTTACGCAGCTTAGTGTCTGCCATATATTATTTTAACGTTCTGTACCCTTAAAGTCCCAATGCAACTTCACTCTAATTGTCTCTATCTTAACTACCATCTCCGTCCTCCAACTCCAGAAAGTAATGCCTCTCTTTATGTTCCACATTATACAATATTTTAAACCCTCATGATCTGCATTATAACCTACACAAAGAATACATTCCTTTACATTCCTTTCAGATTAAACATTAAGCCTATCAGTTCTCCGCTCCCCTGAGATCTAGAGTAAGGAGCTTTTCTATACACTCACACTGTACCTCTTTTTCCCAGAGGTTCAACTCTATTCACTTTAGTAAAAGATGTTGTGAGCTACAATCTCATCTTTTGTTTAAGAGACGGCGTGAGTCCACTCCTGCCCTCACGCTGTGATCATGAGCTCCTGAAGCATCTTTGGGAGGATACTGGAGTGAGTGGGGGGGGGGGAAATGCCCTTTTCCTCCACAAAGCTGCTCTTGTTTTGCAGTTTTGCCCTTGAGATATTAGAAAGGTTGGATGACAAATTAATTCAGCACAAGACTTAAGAAAGAGTGGATAGCTGCACGAGAGCATGAGTGCACGCGCACGTAAATACACACACATACAGTTAGAATATTAAGCGGTGATCTGCTCTGTGCCTCCCAGGTTGACAAGGATTTTATTCCCGGCTTGATGTACATCCGGGACAATGAGGCCACAGCGGAGGAGTTTGAGGCCATGACGCTGCCCTTCACAGTGCCCAACGCCAGCGGCCAGGACATCCAGCTCAGCTCCAAGTACTCCCACATCACCTTGGAGAACCGTGCAGAATATGTCCGCCTGGCAATTAACTACAGGTGAGAAAACCTGCTGAATGAACAAAATATAAACTTTCCAATGTGTCTGTGTCTTACCTCTGCCCTCCCTCACTCTCCAGGCTCCATGAGTTTGATGAGCAGGTCTCTGCCGTGCGCGAGGGGATGGCTCGAGTAGTTCCCGTTCCCTTGCTGTCGCTTTTCACCGGCTACGAACTGGAAACTATGGTTAGTGCGAGCGGTTTTGAGGTTGCGACATTGTGCGACATGTCCTCTGGCTGCGTGCTTGTTTGACAGCAAGTGTTTCCTCTCCTCAGGTGTGCGGAAGCCCGGATATCCCCCTCCACCTGCTGAAGTCGGTGGCCACCTACAAGGGAGTGGAGCCGACGTCGCCGCTCATCCAGTGGTTCTGGGAGGTGATGGAGTCCTTCTCCAACACGGAGAGGTCTCTCTTCCTGAGGTTTGTCTGGGGTCGCACACGTCTGCCACGCACCATCGCTGACTTCCGTGGGCGGGATTTTGTTGTGCAGGTAAGAGGTGTAAATCTTTCTGCAGGTCTTGTAGTTTAAAAAGCACCGAATTTATTTTCCTGAAAAAAAGGCCTAAGACTGTTTTAAAAGCATGCTGTAGCCCCTTAACACAGAAATATAAATCCAGCTTTATATTGAACTGATTTCTCTGTCCCTAGGTGCTGGATAAGTACAATCCCCCTGACCACTTCCTGCCAGAGTCCTACACATGTTTCTTCCTGCTGAAGCTGCCCAGGTACTCGTGCAAACAGGTCCTGGAGGAGAAACTGAAATACGCCATTCACTTCTGCAAGTCTATCGACACCGACGACTACGCCCGCATCGCCCTGTCTGGAGAACCCGCCGCTGACGACAGCAGCGAAGACTCCGACAATGAGGACGCCGACTCCTTCGCTTCCGACTCCACCCAGGACTACTTAACAGGACACTGAACTCTGACCTTTATAGAACGACGAGTCAAAGAAGAGCTGCCACAGAGAGACGGCGTTAATCTCCTCTATTAATACACCCATTCATACAGGCATTTGACTAAGACGCAGACGTCTGTGAGGGAAAAATGTGCAATGAGCTTTACAAGCATTATAAGCTAAAGAGAGGAACAAACACAGGTTTGCTCTGATTTAGTTTCTTTAAAATTAAGTGGGGTGATCAACTGCACATGTAATTGTTGTGTTACATGGGAATTATGTATATTGTTACAGTTACAGAGTTTAAAAAAAATGGCTCCAGCCTAGCACTGTGGTAGATTATTCCCTCTGGTTTGTGTGAATTACCTGTCCCTAGTTTGTATATAGAAGTTGATGTGCGACAAAACAGTAGTATTACTTTTTGTTTCTTGGTAATAGCCATGTTTCTTTATAAACAACAACAAAAAAACATTTTTAACTTCAGAAAGTCAGTGTTTCTCACTCAGCTCACGTCAGTCAGAGCCCACTGAAGGGTCATTTTAAGGTTCCTGTATTTACCCCTCCCTCCTCCATGTTTGCGCACCGTCTCCTTAAAGAATGTATATAATATGATTGTGCCATGTATTCACAGAAGGTCTCATTCCTGCATATTAAATGTTAATACATTTCTGTTAATAAATTCAAATAATAAAAAAAAGACCTTCTTTGTGATGGTTTTGTTAAAATGATGGAACATTTTGGTGCCAGAGTGACGCGTTAACCTGGAGTGACTGTTGTTTTGTTTTTTCATATGATATTCTGCAGGCCAGCCAAACAAACAGCAGGATCTGAAAGGTTTTTAGAAAAACAAGTCCAACACAAATTGATACAAGCAATGTTTGTAATCATTTCAAAATAACATCTATTTCCTGGATTTTTTGTGCTCCATAAATATATATCAGACATTGTAGTCTGGATTAAGGGTGTTTAAATGTAATGTGTTTGGGAAGAGTTAACAGGCTGCCCTCATAAAACCATTGTATTGAATTTTTCCAAACTAGGTCAGAGGATCATTTTGGATTTCACCAGGCGGAGCTGTAGTCGAAATTAAATCAGATTTTAGTTTTGATTTCTTTGAGAACCCCTTTTAATATATGGCACAAAGGTTGTAGTGGAGTGGTGGCGGAGCGTTATCTTGAACTTCACTGTTAACCCTGTAGCTGGACAGGATTAAAGAAATCTCCCATAATTACCTCTCAGATGTACTGCTGTTAGCAGTGCTTGAGCATCATGAGGGCCTGCGCCTCCCTCACGTGCTGGGAAAAAAAGTTGATGTGATGTAGGAGAGCTTAAGACCCCCACACACTCGTGCACATCCTATGCTACACATTCCTTATAGTGTCTGGCTGTAGGAAAGATGTGAACGTGTGTGAGTGTTTACGCGCACTTCTTTGTTCTTTCTGTTTATAACACGATAAACACGAGGTTATATTGGATGCTATACGTTATTTTATAGGAGTTGCGTTTTACTATAGTTTCTGTAGTTAGGTATAAATCCCATTTATTCCAATTCTGCCTTATTATTTCTGTAAATCTTGTGATTGCCTTCTTGCTTGCTACTGTGAGCATTTTTAGTAAATATTTGTCTCTGACATCCCTGAAAAAAACTCTTAGTGGCGGCCTGATCATCAGCCCAGAAGAGCTGTAAGATGGGACCAACACATGCGAGTGTGATCTGCCATTAAGTGCCCACGTTGTCTCCAGCATTGGTTCTGAAGTCCAGTTTGTTTTGATTTTAATTTTAGGATTATGAAAAGCCTTACAAAGTTCTTCCAGCAAAAGTCCCTCCCACTGTGTGAGTTTATAGTAATTATATGTGTATGGACAAGGGATATTTCAATGTCCAGTTCGCTTTCCCACTTCAGCTTTATGTAGTCTTTAGTATAGTCCGCTATAGTCTGCGTCCACTTCTGACCTTGTAAATGTTCAAAGTTCAAAGGCATGAGAAAAAAAACTGTTTTATGAAGGCCTGATTTGGCTTAGAAATCATTAGCATTCTTTGTAGACTTAGTGCTTTTCTCCAGTAATAATCACAAAGTACATTTTGCTGGTGGGAGTCAGGTGCTTTTCAATACAGTGGGGGAGGGAGTAGAGTGGAGAAGAGGAATGAACAGTCTCCTTCTTATATGGTTATGTGTTTTATAGTCTGTTGAAGCTCATTAAACAAACATGTGAGTGGATGCGGTCATATTGCATCCTCATGCATATGGCATATTTCTACTATGGTAGATTTTTTAATTTTTTTTTAAAGATATCTATTATTTATATGTCTATGCTTTTATTTGTTTAAATGTTGTGAAAATGTATTTTCTCATTCAGCTTCTTACTATGAGCGATGCAAAACAAAGGTCGCGCAGTTTCAGTTATTTCACAAGAGAGTTTTTGTGATCTCGCTGCTTCGAAGTGGGCATGGCTCAAAACAGTGTGGGCATGTGAGTAATGTTTTGAGACAGACTTGGAAAAAAAGCGGGAATGAGTCCTCTAAAGACTCACTGCTTTCCAAGTGAATTTTCCGGGCAGTTAAAGTGTCTATTTTGTTGGATATAAGAGGGTCATTATACATCAGTGAAAGAGGCAACGCTGTAGATTAATTGGCAGAATTCAACGGGGGGAACTTGTGGGACTGCTGCTTTTTTAAAAGAGACATTTTGTTGGCATTGATTGGCTTGTTCATCAGATATGAAGGCCCTAAGCAACCAGGATGTTGCATGATAGTGAAGCTATATTTTTTAAAAGAATGATGATCCTATTGACAGAGTACTCCACCAATTTAGCACTCCTGTGACATTGTCAGATCCACAAAGGACAGTGTAAAATTGGTGGAGGTCCACTATTGATAACCTAAAATGTTTTTATCAATGCTGTATGTGGGATGGAAGTTTAAAGATGTGTAGTATAATAAGTGTCATATAATGGCATAAATCTGTGTTAATGTCTAGGTAATAAACACATTATGGTGAGGAAATCTACTTGTTTAATTTATCAAAACTTTAGAGGTTGGTGCCTTCACATAGAGAATGTAACATCTACATAAAAACCTGCACTGAAATACTTTATTGCTAATGTGTACCTCTTTTTTTGCCCTTTATTGCAGTTATTAGAACTGTTAAAAATAACAGAATTATTTTGTATAAGTTATTAGGCAACTGACAGTTTAAACATCACGTTAATCTGTTTAACAAGTCAAGTCTCAGGCCACTTGGATCACGCGGGGGTGAGGGATGCTAGACTGAGAGGGAGAGAGAGAGAAGGCAGCTCTCTGGGTCTGCAGCATGTGACTGCATGTGGGAGATAGACAAAAGAGCATGATGGCCTTGTGTCTGCAACTTTCAATAAGCTTTTCCTTGTCTGTCTATTGTAAATCAGTGTTTGTAACTACTGACTGTGGCTGAGAGGACCTATAGTGAAGCTCAGTAATAGGCCCCCGTGAGTTACCATAAACACTAGTATATGAATGAGTGGATCAGTCAAAGTATGCAAAACTGTGGCAAGAGTTATGAGGACCGGTGGACCATGTATCACTAGCATAAATTCCTGGAAAATGTGGTGGGGTGGGGAATGGGAGTGCACAATCCAATACTGAGTCTCTATCAGAGTCTATTGGAGTCTATTTCCTCACTAGTGAGCAGCAAAGTGAGATTTTGGACACTTACTTATCATCATCGTTTTGCGTTATGACTGACAGGTATACAGTCGCACAACAGTTATTTTAGCTTTTCTAAAATGCATAGCACTACATTGTGGTGGGATTGTTGCTTAAAAAAGCTCCTTTTTTCTGTTCCTTTGTGGAATATAAAAAGGCACTATATACTGGATAAATTGACATACTCAGAATTTGGACACTCAAATAAAATGGGGGACAATAAATATAGTGCACTATGTAGTAAATAGGGAGTGTATTTTGGACACGTGTTTACTGTCTGTGCATTCATGTAGTGTTGGAATAATTGGAAGAATTATTTCCCGACTGGGAAAATTAATGTGAACGGCCCCCTGAAGTAAATTTACGCGAGTTGCAGAGTTGTTGACGTTAATGTTTGATTATTGGTGCAAAATCACATATTACACATACATTTTTTGCTAACGTGTCATTTGGGACATGGTATTAGGTTATAATGGTTAGTTTGCTGTCCATGGAGAGTGACCAAGATTAATTTCAACTTCTTAAATAAGGTTTCTTAAGGAAGATCAGCAGCATAAGCTCGCAAGAGCTCTACAGTTCCTTAATTGGACTTTTCTTCATCAGCCTTCTTTTGAGCACCTATACTTTTGGTTAAAGATGGCTTTCTTCATGCTGTAGCTTGGGCTGAATTTGTGCCCTGCGCCTTGCTTGGCTGTGAGCCATTTGTGCCCGAGGCGTGATGAATTGGCAGTGGTGGCTTATACCTTGATCACTGTTGCTCAAAACAGTTGGTGAGCTATCTGCTTAGACAGAGAGGTCACTGAGTCGGCACATGATCCTGCTCACCTTCAGTACAGGGACTGTACTGAAAGGGAGGTGAGTGAATACAGTGCAGTCCCTGAAGCTCTATAGCGTTAACTTCTGATTCTCACCAGTCTGATAAGGAGTGTGGCAATAAAGTTAAGTGAAATAGCTAATGTACCTGGTTATTCATGGCAATGGAAACAACAGTTGAGTTGCAAGTTTTCAGTATGAATTTTGTAGCTGTACCTTCATCAGCAGATGAAGTTTGCATAGTTGTCACAGTAAGAGTAGATGTAACAATGTCTATTTTCTTCGAGTGGACTTCTGATTTCTGTGATTAGATTGAAACAAGCAACATGTGCATTACAACTTAGTGTACACCATGTATGTTTTTTTGTTCACATCAACATTTTGTATTTTGTCGAATATATTTCATGAACCTCTGTCTTCATTTTCTGGTTTCTCCTTAAGTATGAAACCTCATACAGCAATTGCTTTTGGTCATCTTTCGGAGATGAGCATGAAATTACAAAGCACACAAAATACAATATATTTGACAGGCTGCATATTTCTCTCCTGGTGTACCCTATTGCACCCTGCACTTTACAAAATGGTGTTCATACTATCATAAATGGCAAATATGGGTTTGAGAAATATAGTTGCTGAACCTACAGAACTCCTTCTCAAACCTGATTTTAGAATCGATTCTCCCTCGCTGTCAACCTGTTAAAATGTCTCAGTTTCCCATAATTGCCAGTGAATGTTACTAGATAGTAAAAAGGTTGACCAGGGTCATCATTTTACCTCATAATACAGCTACAGTAGTAACAAGTAGCCCAACTGCACAAAGTTGGCTTGAGGTAACAAATGGAAAAATCACAATTTAGGAAAATATAAATTAAAACGTCTTTCAAACATGAATTATTCTTTAGAGATTCATGGTTGTAGTTTATGGCAATGTCAGTTGGTATGTCCATCACTTTAGTCCTGACTCATATATCACATATCTCGACTATTAAGATGGATCGCCATGAAAGTTTAGACATTCATGGTTCCCTGAACATATCCTAATATATCCTATATCAATATCAATATCAATTTTATTTATATAGCACACTTAAAACAACCAAGGTTGACCAAGGTGCTTCACAGGTTAAAATACAACAAAAAGACACTACTTACACAGTAAAAGTACAGCAATAAAACATTATAATATACAGTATACAATATATAGTGATATTAAAATTGCCAGGAATAATAACAGACTCGAAGGAAATGCCAAAAAAAAGAGATGTGTTTTAACAGTGATTTAAAACGTTCGAGAGTTGAACCAGTTCTGATATGGACCGGCAGGTTGTTCCACAGGTTAGGGGCAGCTACACTAAAGGCTCAATCGCCTCTGGTTTTAAGTCTGCTTCTGGGTACATCCAGGAGGAGGAGATTGGTGGATCTCAGCACTCTAGCTGCAGTACGAACATGAAGAAACTCTGTTAAGTACAATGGAGCCAATCCATTAAGGCATTTAAAAGTTAAAAGTAAGATTTTAAAATCAATCCTGTAATGAACAGGAAGTGCTGAATAGATGACTTGTCTAAGCCCACATATGAGGAGTTGCAATAGTCAAGGCGGGAAGTTATAAAGGCATTAATCACCCTCTCTATATCTTTAGGAGGGAGATAGGCCTTTACCTTGGCTATAGTTCTCAACTGGAAAAAGCAGGATCTAACAGTGACAGATATCTGTTTATCAAATTTAAATGCACTATCAAATACAACACCAAGACTCCTCACAGTTGAGTGGTTATTTGAACTCAAAGGGCCGAGAGAATCTACATCAAGCAGTTCAGGGTGTCCAAACACTATGACCTCTGTCTTGTCTCCGTTTAGGTTGAGGAAGTTTAGGTTCATCCATGTTTTGATGTCCTTCATACAGTCAAGCAGAGGCTGCAGTGAGCTCTTTGTTTTTACATTCAGGGGCAAATAAATTTGTATATCGTCTGCAAAACAGTGGAAAGAGACCTCATACCTCTCAAAAATGGAGGCCATCGGCAGCATAAGGCCAAATGTTTTATTTGTCCAGTACTTTGATTTATGACCAACTACCTGCAAAACTTATGACACTCTAATTAGCCTCAGCTGTTGAGATGGTTAATATAGTAAACGTCAGCATGTTAGCAGGGTTGGCAATAGGCTGCCAATGTATTTCTTCTAAAAAGAGATGTTGAACTGTAAATGTTTTGCTGAGACCTAATGTTGCCTGATGACTTTGTCCTGTGTGCCAAGAAGCTTTTTTAGCATACAGTATGTAATTATATTTTTTCATGAAAGAGTGGCTTTGAGATTTTCCCTTATTTGGCATGAGATCTGTTGGGCAACGTGAGTGAGACAGAGCCTGAAAGTGGGTGTTGGCAACCATTGTCATTGTGAGCATGTTAGCATGCAAACATTAGCATTTAGCTCAAAGCAACTCTTTACCTAAGTACCTGGCTGTATCTTGTTCAGTGCAATAACAACATTTTTGTGCTAATTCCTTAAGAAGCTATAAGTAAGAATTTTACAGAACGGGAAGAAATAACACCTACTGAACTTAGCATGTTAACCAGCTAGCCCTTGCCCGTCCTCTTTCATAATACCACTTTGTACCTCAAGAGACGATATGTCTGTGAAGATTTTCAGCCATCCAGGTCATAGTTAACCACAGAAGGTTAAAATCAAGTGCAACAAGACTTGATTGAAAATACTTGAAGAGGTTTCGCCTCTCATCCAAGAAGCTTCTTCAATTCTGACTGGCAAGCAGGCAGTCCCAGTTATTTAACCTCTCTGGGGTCATTATCAAGATGATCGTTACTGCTTGCTCCTCGCTGTTGTGATGACTGTCGTTATGGTCATTGGAGACACCTGAGGCCAAGTCTGAATGACCATTGTATGTTGGTCGAAAGACATGTATGTATTGTGTATATGTTGTTGCGTTTACCCTTTTTCCCCCTACCTGTAGTGTTGGTGTTCTTGTGGCTATTTCCACAAAGGTCCAGTTTGGATATCCGCAAGCTTTAAGTGCCTATTTCAAGTGTTTATTCTCCTGCTCCTGGGGTTGGGCACTTGTTGGTATTTCATCATCTCGGTGGTGCAGGGTCCTTATAACTTCTAGCTTATGCTCCAGTGGGTGGTGGGAATGAAAGAGTATTGGAGTGTGTGTGTTGGTTTCCTATATATGCCAAGGTGGAGGCTCCTGTCCTCTTCATTGTGTATGGCCATTTGTCATCCACATATCTGTACTAATGGCTCGGTGCTGTTCCTCTGAAGGAGTTCAGGGCTCTGCTTTCTACTTCTTCCACGTAGATTTTGGCCACAAAGGGGGATACTGGTGAGCCCATGGCACAGCCATGTCTCTGTCCGTAGAATCTCCCATTGTACTGGAAATAGGTGATGTTCAGACAGAGGTCCAGTAGTTCCATCAAATCTGGTTCAATTGTTCAGGGTGTTGTCTTGTAGCAGTTGTGTCCTGACGTTTTGCACTGCCTCCATAGGGATACATGTAATAAAGGAGGTCACATCATATGTCGCCATGGTTTCATCTGGGTCCAGTTTCAGTCCTCGAACTTTGTTCACAAAGTCAATGAATTTTGGATGTTGTGAGGGGTGTTGCTGATAATGGGCTTTAGGCCTAGCTAGACCATATATGCACTGGATGGCTCCTCCAGGACCCAAGCGGTGATATTGCTCACGGGTGATGATGTTTTCTGTATGGCCAAGAGGCACGAGTGACTGCCCTCAATCCAGCATGAGAGGATGAAGGAATAGCGCTGCCCCAAAGGCAAAAAAAACATGTTTGGTGGCAAAGGAAGAAGTGAACTTTTGGTGAGTAAAGGGATGAAGTTTGATGCTGAACTCTCAATGTTTCTTCTAGACTGGTAGGTAAACAGTTAAATGCTAACGTTGGCTATTTAGCGATAGCTCATAAATGTAGCTAATTGTACAATGTTACTAACAGTGTTAATATGTTTGCTTAATTAGCTTTTTCTTCAAGAAATAAAGACATATGGGAAGGACTGTGCATTTTGTTGTTTCGTACGATACATGTGGACACCAAAATGTTTAAGATACATTGCCCTGTATAACTAGTTCTAGACATAGCAGTTCCAAAGATCTGGATATCAGACCCAAAGATGATGCCTCCTCAGTTTAATAAGAATCATTCACCTGCTTTCTCCCGCTGGACCCACCCGCAAGTTCCCACTCAGCCCATAGACTTTACATTGTGATGACGCCACAGATTTTTAAATCGCTTTTCTCAGAGGAAAGTTTTACAAATATAAAATCTCAAAAATTCATAATAGAAAGAGTTATAATTTACAGTTTGAGGTTTCCTGTCAAAAGTTTTACAGATGTCTCTTTTATAATAGGGTCTGTGGGAAAAGGCATTTTGGGCCACAGGGGAATTTTTCTCTGCAATACCGCTAGTGGCCACTTGGCAAAAAAGGAAGGTCTTCAAAGTTCAGTGTGTAATAGTTAGGAGGATCCACTGATAGAAACGCATGCAATTTGGTTGCAGTTCGCAATCCTTACCAATCGATGCCACTAAAACTTACACACTGAACCTTTAAACATCCATGATCCAGACCCACTGTTTCAGGCATACACATGCACAGTGAACCACCCACAACTCTAGACTAGACACGTATCCACCAGCTTTTTGAGAATGCTAATCTCTGTCAAGGCTGCCGACATTAGTGAAATAACAGTCCAATTTCTAGTCATTAAAATAAAAAGTGTGTATGTTGTATTGACTCTTATTTTACACAGATTTTACCGTTCGTATTTTCATTAACATAACTACTTGGTTAGATGCAGGAAAAGATCATGGTTTAGGTTAACATAAGTAAGTCATGTGTAAGTTACTAGTTTGTTTAAACGAAATGATGAAATTCTTCACATCTCTCTCGGGAGAATTCAGCTGGCTTTCTATGTGAGGGAATATTTATATGTGTGGTTAACATTGTAAAACAGTCGTAGTTTTGTTTGGATTAGGTATGGTCATGTTTTCGTTAAAATAAGTGTGTTGCGTACGTAGGTCACATAACAACAGACAGCAGAGAGTGACTCATTCATCCAGGACTCACTCAGAGCCTTTAGTGACTATAGTTCACGTCAGCCAGTGCCCCTGGCTCACCCTTCTCTCCTTGTTGTACATGTGATTGCGCTCTTTTCTCTTCTCTACTATATCTCACATCAGCCCACAAGACCAGTGTTCTCTGTGTAGCTTTCATCTTCTGGTGTCACAGGCAACATTGAGTCCAGACCAGGTGACTCCATCCGCTCAATGGAAAACATTGTTTTCCCTGATTTCTGAGAATGGACGAGGCAGATGCTGGAATTCCACAGAATGAGAGAGATGTAATGGAAATATATTTTTATCAGTTTGTTCAGTTCACAGGATAGATCATTTTTATGTGGTGTTGGTGGTGGGGGTTTAGTGGTGGGAGTTTCTAATTACTTAGGTCCTGTTAGTCTGGTTCATTGGCTTTTACTCACGGATGGCAGCATGTTAAAATCCTAATCTGCTCAGCTGTGTTGGGTCAAATTGAAATGTATCAAAAGATTAAAAATACACTCCCTGATAGCACACCTCCAAATCCCCACATATTTATTATGTTGTTTTTTGGGGGGGACAGTGCGTATAATTAGGTTTGTCAAGTTTTTCTTAAGCATTCCCTCTTACCTTTTTCTTACCAAGTCTGTCTTAACTGACTCCCTCACTTCCCTGCCCCACAGACACATGCAAACCCTCTGCTTTGAAGTTGCATTTACACAAGGACTGCAAATAATTTGATCATAATGTTTAAAGCTATTTAGGCACAAAGACACCAGAGGCTAAAGCAAGGATACAGATTTGCACAACATCTTTCTTTTCTATAATTACAGCCTGGGGGTTTAGGTCTTCCTTGAAGCTCTGTCTCCAGGCTGTCTGACCTTTCTACATCTTAAATCTGTGGAGTTCACCATCTTAAAGAGAGTTAAGCTTATATTTGACTGCTCTCCCTTCCACAAACAGCTAAATCAATCTCAAATCACAAGAAACACTCGTAATTCATTGTAATGTCAATAATTAACAACATTTAATTGTTAATTAAGTATCAGTGTCAGCTTTTGAGTACAATGTCAGGATACTTTGATAAGCCAACATTAACATATCTGTGACTGTGATAACTTTCTTTCTTTTTTCAAATGTTAAATTTCACTTCAATTTAGGACTAAAGTTGTATTTGTTTGTTTCAAGAATCTGTCATAAAACGTTCCTTTCACTGGTGGATTTGTAGTGCGGGGGCTGGGGTGGGTGGGAGGAGGCGGCTCTACGCAGCTTGGGGAGTGTGGTTGTAAAAAGGTGAGAGGACGACTGAGTTGGAAAGTTTTCAGCTGTGAGCAAATTGTGCCACCCCCCCTCACCCACCTCAGCTCCTCCAGACCCAGACCACTCAGCAGCATCTCCTTCCTTTGCTAGGGAGCACAGGAAAGGAGAAGAAACACCTCAGCCTCTCTCGCCTTCTACCACGCCCCTGTGCTCAAATATTACAGCAAAAACAAGAGCAAGGGTCCCAGCATCAGTAGTATACCAACATTTTTACAGGACTGTCAGCCTGAATTGCTCGATTTTGCTGTTGGATGTTTATCTTTCATCATCATAAACTTTATAACCATCACTACTACTATCATCATCGTCGTCCTTGTCTCCATCATCATCATCTAGAACAACTTCTGTCTTCATCTTGCAAGGTAAATTTGATAACTTTCATTTCTGTCCCTCGCCAAAATAAAAGTTTTAATTTGAATTTAGTCGCTGACATTTGCTTCACTTCCTTTGCTGTCTGCGTTTGGTGGATTTACACCATTGTATTACACAAATGGGCTTTGTTTTAGGGGGGTTAAGCATTATGTCCTAATACTGCTGTTCAGTACCACAAAAGCTTTGTAAAAATCCCTTTCATTCCACTAATATCTAAATGGATGTGTGGTAGATGAAACACAATATTTTATATGTTGTTATATATTTTAAGACATTACCTGAAAAGACAGAAATAAAATTGTGCAATTGTGGCGAACACCTGACACATATAATCCTTCTTTTACAATCTTTTGCATTGTGGTTCCAGTCATTAGCCTCCTCTAAATGCGCTTTTGTCATATCCTTAATACACATGTTGAAAGATATTTATCTTGAATTTTAAATTGCTGTGAACAAGGGTGGAAAAATAAAGAAAGCAGTTTGTCTTTGTCATCACACACAGCCCACAGGCAGGAAGTCATAAAAAAAGCATCATTCTTCTCTCTGATGAGCCACATCACAAGCATTGGATAAGGATGTTATGTGAGGCGTAATAAAACACCATCTAGAACAGCATGATACATGTGGATTTTTGTGTCTGTAAATAAGGGAGAAAAAAAGTGTAAATGGTTTATACAATGGGTGGTGTAACTTTTAACTTTAAAGCCTCTGTAAACAATTTTACATAACATGTATAATGTCAAAGGGGTAGCTCATAATGATGTTTTCTTTCTCCTGGAAATATTCCTGCAAATTGTTGGAAGGATCAGTTTTTGACCCTGGACCGCCTCTGGACAGGACTGTAGTCATAGTCCTGAAAGAGGTATTAACAAAGAGGACTCAAATATCACCAGTGTTGGGAGTAACGTGTTACAAAAGTAACACAGTTACAGTAATGTATTGCTTTTTGCTGTAACTGTAGCGTTACAATGCGTTTTAACCCAAAAGTAAGTGTTTTGTTTTTTAATAATTCACCAATACCGAAAAACATTTCGGCAACAGAAAAACAAAAACAAATCCATGAGTTAAATAGTAGGCCTGATGTAATTTCTTGTTGTGAGGATCCACAAGAGCTTGGCTCCTCCTATCAAGCAGTGCATTACACTACTTTTGCGTTACTTTCACTGCTATTTAAAGGGCGCATTATTCTGATAGTAGTAGTAGTAGCCTAAGCTGTGCCTGCAAAGGTGGGTGCAGAGTTATGTGGTGAAATGGGATGATTCATATCCACATTAAGAAAGACAGTGTGCACATTTACCCACAAGGTAGGCTACAGTCGCATAACGTCATTGATTATTTGAATCTCCCGACACTCCGACAGGATTTGTCAGGATGAACTGACAGCAGCCTCTCTATTCATGAAAGTAATTTGTTAAAGCACAAATACATATAGCCTTTACATTTTCCCAACACTGTATATCACACACAAGTTCCTGTTGCTTTTCATGTGAGCAATAATCCCATCCAAGAAGAGGACCACATTCTAGTTGACCGCAAGCACTGACCCCATGTTCTTCTTTATGGGGCTCTCAGCTGTTATAATGCGTGTTGGCCTCCCTCTGTGTTATTGTACTATGACATGGGTTGAATTGACATTACAAAGTATATACATTTAAAACTGGGTCTGATACTTTACATATACAGTATAAATGTAAATGTAAATGCTCCGTACTTGTATAGCGCCTTTCTAGTCTTTTCGACCACTCAAAGCGCTTTTTACACTACATCTGCATTCACCAGTCACACACATTCATACACTGAGCCTAAGTGCTCAAACGGAAACTAACATTCACACTCACTCATACACTGGCGGAATAGCTCATGCTATAGCTGACATCAGATTGTGTTTATGGCATGTGGCTTAATCAGCACTAAAGGATGGTGGGTCTCTGCTGTACAGTAGAGCTCCTTGTTCCTTTTCGGCCAGAGGAAAGTTGTAAAGGCAAGTGACTTGTGCACCTAACTCATCACATGGTCAGGGTTAAAGCTGGGATGTACTACTTGATAAAGCTGCTATGATCAATATAAAGAATGGGTCAACATGGTTACTTGTAGGTGAAATGGGTTGTTTGTAGAGACTCAATCACCTGACTTAGCTCTTTGTAGCTATTTTAGGTGTATTTCAGCTCACTGTTTTAGTTTTCCAGCGTCCCAACTTCACTGTTTTGGTTCTCTCTTACCGTTCTCATAGCGCAGCGGCAGCAGGGAGGAAAAAGCTCTAAAAACCCACTATACGTTACCTGGCAAATGGCAGATGGACAAAGTTAGCAACTAGCTAATGAACATAGTAGCATTAAGCAAGAGTCAGTTGAATTCCCTCAGGAGTTTGTGGAGAGCAAAACCAAGCTAAAAGTACGGTGGCCCTGAAGTGCAAACCACAACAGTGATTCGCACAACACGACTGCAATTCGCCACAACACGATTGTCTTGCTGTCCTGTCCTTTGTCCTGCTGTCGTGTTGTGGCGAACTGCTGTCATGTTGTGGTGATTTGCTGTAGTGTTGTGGCGAAATGTTGTCATGTTGTGGCGAATTGCTGTTGTGTTGTGGTGAATTGCTGTCGTGTTGTAGCAAATTGCTGTTGTGTTGTGGCAAATTGCTGTTGTGTTGTGGTGATTTGCTGTCATGTTGTGGAGAATTGCTGTTGTGTTGTGGTGAAATTCTGTTGTGTTGTGGCGAAATGTTGTCATGTTCTGGCGAAATGCTGTCATGTTGTGGCAAAATGTTGTCGTGTTGTGGCAAATTGCTGTTGTATTGTGGCGAAATGCTGTTGTGTTGTGGCGAAATGCTGTTGTGTTGTGACAAAATATTGTCATGTTGTGGCGAATTGCTGTTGTGTTGTGGCGAAATGCTGTAGTGTTTTTGCGAAATTCTGTTGTATTGTGGTGAATTCTGTCGTGTTGTGGCAAAATGTTGTCGTGTTGTGGCGAAATGCTGTTGTGTTGTGGCGAATTGCTGTTGTGTTGTGGCGAAATGCTGTTGTGTTGCAACGAATTGCTGTAGTGTTGTGGCGAAATGTTGTCGTGTTGTGGCGAACTGCTGTTGTGTTGTGGCGAATTGCTGTTGTATTGTGGCGAAATGCTGTTGTGTTGTGGCGAAATGCTGTTGTGTTGTGGCAAAATGTTGTCATGTTGTGGCGAATTGCTGTTGTGTTGTGGCGAAATGCTGTTGTGTTGTGGCAAAATGTTGTCATGTTGTGGCGAATTGCTGTTGTGTTGTGGCGAAATGCTGTTGTGTTGTGGCAAAATGTTGTCATGTTGTGGCGAATTGCTGTTGTGTTGTGGTGAATTGCTGTAGTGTTTTTGCGATTTTCTGTTGTATTGTGGTGAATTCTGTCGTGTTGTGGCAAAATGTTGTCGTGTTGTGGCGAAATGCTGTTGTGTTGTGGCGAAATGCTGTTGTGTTGTGGCAAAATGTTGTCATGTTGTGGCAATTGCTGTTGTGTTCTGGCGAAATGCTGTTGTGTTGTGGCAAAATGTTGTCATGTTGTGGCAAATTACTGTTGTGATCTGGCGAAATGCTGTTGTGTTGTGGCGAAATGCTGTTGTGTTGTGGCAAAATGTTGTCGTGTTGTGGCAAAATGCTGTTGTGTTGTGGCGAAATGCTTTTGTGTTGTGGCGAAATGCTGTTGTGTTGTGGCAAAATGTTGTCATGTTGTGGCAATTGCTGTTGTGTTCTGGCGAAATGCTGTTGTGTTGTGGCAAAATGTTGTCATGTTGTGGCAAATTACTGTTGTGATCTGGCGAAATGCTGTTGTGTTGTGGCGAAATGCTGTTGTGTTGTGGCAAAATGTTGTCGTGTTGTGGCAAAATGCTGTTGTGTTGTGGCGAAATGCTTTTGTGTTGTGGCGAAATGCTGTTGTGTTGTGGCAAAATGTTGTCATGTTGTGGCAATTGCTGTTGTGTTGTGGCGAATTGCTGTTGTGTTGTGGCGAAATGCTGTAGTGTTGTTGCGATTTTCTGTTGTATTGTGGTGAATTCTGTCGTGTTGTGGCAAAATGTTGTCGTGTTGTGGGGAATTGCTGTTGTGTTGTGGTGAATTGCTGTAGTGTTGTTGCGATTTTCTGTTGTATTGTGGTGAATTCTGTTGTGTTGTGCCAAATTGTTGTCATGTTGTAGCGAATTGCTGTTGTGTTGTGGCAAAATGTTGTCATGTTGTAGAGAATTGCTTTTGTGTTGTGGCGAAATGCTGTTGTTTTGTGGCGAATTGCTGTTGTGTTGTGGCGAAATGCTGTTGTGTTGTGGCAAAATGCTGTTGTGTTGTGGCGAACTGCTGTTGTGTTGTGGCGAACTGCTGTTGTGGTTTACACTTCAGGGCCACCATATAAAAGAGAGTAAACATTTGCCTTATATTTGCCAGTTGGCCAGAAACATGACTTCATAAACTAATGCTAATGTAATACTAGCTCCATGTAACAACTTATCAACTTAAAAGGTGATCACATGTCAGTGTTATGTTTATTTCTGCTGCCCCAAGTGGCCAGAAAATCGGTTGGTGCTGTTTACTATTACTGTTGAATTTACCTACTTTGAGATTTCTACTGAATCAAAACTCTACTTCCTTCTGCCCAGCAGTCTCACCATGTATTTGGAGAACAAAAGCAACCTAGAAATTGAGATGTCTCAGACGTCACCCCCGGACCATCAGGGCAGGAGCAGCCTGAGGTCACCAGAGGCCGTTGCAGGGAACTTTGGGGAGCTGCGTCTGCTGCAGGGCATCTCAGAGAGGAGAGACACCCAGAAGCTTCAGCAGTCTGCAGTTCTTCCCTCAGGACAGTGCATCAAGCACTCTGAGGGCTTTGTCCCTGTTCGACAAGAGGATGGGTATGACTACTGAAAGTGTTACTACTTTCTCCTATTACTGACATCTCATTAATAGAAAACACCAAAAAAAAACAATAAATGAGCCCATCTCTTCATACTTTCTGACTTGACCACCCTGTTTGTGGCCCTCAGCTCCATGCCCTTTGGTTCCAACTGAAAACAAAAATGTTGGAAAAAAAGGTTTTGAATGTATTTTTTTGTTGTTAAAAAAAGCAAAAAAGAAAAGGCTAAATCATTTCATTCAACATCTGCGCACTGTAGTTTGTAGCAAATGCTCAAACAGGAATAAAAGTACTATTTTCAGCCTGACCGACTTTGCCCATAGATTTAACTGAAATAAGAGCAACTTTGGCCCCTGGAAACGTATAATGCATCCCAATCCATTAATCATACAAAAAAACTACACTATAATGGATATTTAGCAGAGAGCTGTTTTCAGGTATAAAGCTCCGAAAACTGACTCTACACTACCTACTTAGCACCAAGCAGACAAAGTTAGTGTCTAGCTGGTAAACATACTGGAGCATTTAGCTGATAAAGAGACATATATTTCCCTCAGGAGTTGGTAGAGACTCAAAATAGAGTTTTATTTTGCTCCTAAATGTATAAATAAGTAACTTTTTTCCAAAAATGTTGCCATATCTACTTCAAAAATTATAATGCTATTTGTCAGTGTTGTGTTTGCAGCTTGTTTCTGCTGCCCCTAAGTGGCCCAAAAAACAGTTAATGTAGGTTCAAAGTTAAATGTGAATAATTGGTTAAGAGTTTACGGACTACAGGTTTTTCTGAACTCGTTCAGAAAGAGATTAGCACTCATTCACTCACTGGGTTTTCTAGAGTAAAGACATAACAGCTCGAAGAACATGAACTACATTTGCAGAATCACACTGTTTGTGAAATCCACCAGGTGATATATGAACATAAGTGGAAAACACTGGGATTTTCTTGTAAAGTATTCACACACGGAGAGACTTATGTGTGTGTGACTGCGGGTGTGCATCTCAGTCACTCAGGCAGTGCTAATCACAAGCCCGTGGCTGTGACGTTATTGGGATTAAACTGCCAAATTTTTTGCTTCATGAACTAAGTCAAAGTTGCACATGATGAAGAGTGGCTACAGATGATGTCTCTCCTGCATGGCCCTGTGGGAGGTCAGATTAGCAATGAGGAATTGTAATGTTTCTTCTGTAGTTCCTGCAGATCTATCTGCCATATGCTGCTGGGCAGGTAACATACAGTGGATTTATGTACATGAGGTTTCAGGGCATACATGGGTAAAACATGGCATCAATAATTAGACAAAAATACATTACATAAAATGACACATGACCATTTATTTCCTTCACATGACCGATAAAATTGGAAAAAACACCAAACATGATCAGAGTACAAATGATGATTAAAATAACAGAACTGTAATATAAAGAATATACATTTTTCTCAAAGAGCAAAACATATTCACCTGCTGCAGGCAGTTTCCTGTTTACAGTAATAGAAGCGGGAGGGAGGGCTGTTGTCAAAAATTTGAAAATGAGTGCATCTGACATGTTGGGAATAGTTTTCTGTTCATACCTCAATTGAAAGAATGCTGCAGTGGTAGTAGCTGTCAGGTTGTCTGTCTGGCACTTTTAAAAATATGTTTTAACACAGGCATAATGGACTGTAATGTGATAGAGAGGCTTGGAACAAAAGTACTAGATTAAAAGGATCTTAAAAAGGCTACTTAGATTGCTATATTTTTTTTTTCTCCGTCTTTGTTAATCTAAATTTTAATTTCTAAAATCTTTTAAACATTAGACGTTTTGAAATTAGGAATAATATCAAACACGCAAGATACAATGACAACTTTCAGATGCTTTTTAATTAATATTAGATCACAATTAAGATTTTCTCTGCATCAAGATAAAATGTATATGACAGCAGTAGTTTTTTATATGGTTAAAGCTATGGTAGGTAAAATTGGAGAACTAGCAAGAGACAGCTAGATTTTAGATTTTGAAAGTATCCAACTGGTAGCTTTGCATGATTCAAAGTTCAAAAAAAATCTTATACTAGCCCTTAATGCAGACCCTCATTTCAGCCTCTGTCTGAAACAAGCTGTAGATGCTTCTGTCTCTTTAACCTTCCAGCCTCAAAGGCCACTGTCTTCTGATTGGCCAAGACCTTACCAGGCTGTTGTTGGCCCAAAAAAAGAAACCGTATCCAATTTTGTTTGGAGCTTTCTTCTTTAGGAAAACCAAATAAGCTTAATTTTCCTGCGCAACCGAAAAAATCACTAGGCGACATGTTCAACTTCCGTAGAGACAGACTGACCATATATGGAAGAGAAAACGGAATACTTTTAAATTCGTTTACCTCATTATTTGAAGCTTTGACCATATTTAACATGATCATCCGACATTGTAACATTATATATATGACAGAAAATACTGAAAAGCATAATTAAGGTTGCCTTTAAACTTCGCTATAATCAATACTTTGATAATAACAGTAAAATACATATGGGAAATTGAGATTGTTGCTGTGTCTCCATTTGCGTTCTTCTATTCTTACATCTGCTATTTTGAGTGCATACTCACTTCACCCTGGCAATTATGGAAAATGCAGTGCAATTTGAATACCCAGATGGCACAGCAGTGTTAAAAATGCAGGAAAATGCAGTGCGCTTGCGCACACAACAGGGTGTTCGAGGCACCACCGTTTCTATTGAAAAAAACCCTTTTTGCTATGTTTTGTCGGTGCTGAACTCAGCCCATGTGTTTTTTTCCCACCAAGTACCACTATACTGTGGTTGGATAGAAGCCATCAATATGTTTATTGGGTTAAATTGGCAGTAATGATCCATTAAAAAGAAGAAGAAGCAGTCAAATGTTGCAATCATCATTTCTGGTACACAACAGCCATGAGATAACACTACCCTGTTGAAGTGCATAGTGTAGACAGTGTACAATATGGAAGTGTAATAATGGTATCCAAATCGAGACACAGCATTTGTGCAATGTAAAAGTTGTTGCATGTCATGACCACAGAAAATGATCACCTAACTTTTTAGTTCTTCATAGATCTGAAGAGTGTTTTAGCATATTTTAGCTCATGTTTTGACGCTAATGTTGCTAAGTATATCTGCTGCTAAGTTTGCTATATTGACTTAAAAGCTGATAATATGTCAGTGTTTTCCTCAAGGCTAGTTTCTGCTTTCCCCAAGTGGCCAAAAGATCAGTTAATGCAAGCTTAGTCACATGGCCATGACATTGTAGATTAAACATATAGAAACAACCTCACACAGCATCTGAATGAAAGCAGGATAACTAAGAATAGGAATTAAAGTCATGAGCAGACATGTAAGACATAAAATAGTTAATCAGTACTTACTGTATATACAAACAATAAATCAGTAGAAATGAAAAATAACTCCTGTAAAATATAACCTATTTTCCATTGGTCAGTATTAATCACATTGACTGGCCCATGCAAGTGTCCTGAAAAGGCCGGTGTTTAACTCAGCCTCACTTTGTGTTCTGTCTTGGCTCAATATCCTTTACAAACTCCTCTGTAAAGTGTGATCGTGTAATCTCCATGCCAAGTCACATCTAGGGGACACGATCAGAGTCATGTCAGGTAAAGAAGAGCGGAGAAAACATTTGTAGACATGCAGTAAATCTCTTTATAGTTGTATAAGAGTATCTAAGAGGATTAATGCGGCAGACATCCGTAATATAATCTACTCCTTTATCCAACACCCTTGCCACATTCATTGATTCAAAGCGCCTAACTGCCTGGAGCATGTTTGGTAACGCCTGCCATAGTTGTAAGACAACAACAACACAAGTAAGGAATTATGAATTACTAAATCCCTTTTACAACAGAAAGTTAATAAAACCCACCACAAAACTAACCACCCAACACAGAATACTCATAATAATACATTAAATAACCACAATCATTTTGAAAAAATAACTACAGTAATACAAAACAAAAATGCTTGCCGCTGCGTTAAAGAAGTGCACAGACTGTGTTTAAGCACCCAACCCTTTTGACAGGCACAGCGTAAAAACCCTTCAAGATTATAAGATTAGCCGAGGGGGACCTTTAATTTTCAGAAAGATTTCCATCTAACAGTTTTGGCTCAGTGGGTCTGTACTCCATTACATAACGATTCTCATGACGTCTCTACTGTTGTCAAAGTAATTGCTGAGATGACTGTGGGCTTGATAAAATTGGTGGGGTTTTTTGTAAAAAATAATCACGACTGTGGCAGAGGAAGATCTCAGTGTTGCTTCTTACCTTTTAACATGAAAAATTCTCAACAAGAGCAGCTTTAAATGTACACTTTGAAAGACTACAAAGTCAAGTATAGAGCGTGTTTGTACATGCATGTGGACATGATTTTTTGTTGAGACATGAGATGCTCCTGGGGGTGGCGGCCTGCTAGTATTGATTTTTTAACTCATTATATTCCATTGCTTTTTTTACAGGCACAATTATAGCATGGTTAATATTCTCAGAGGAAAACCTAATTCAGCCAACATTACAGAGAGGTCGCCTCTGCTGAGATTCTCTCAAGATGACAGGTGAGTAAGTCTTCCAACTATAGATTATAGATCTGGTGTACTGAGTAAACAAGTATCTAATATTCAATAAATAAACAAGACACTGTGAAGTGAATAATAACATGAAAATGAATGAAAAATATTTAAATGAACTAATAATACGTGTAATAATTTAATAAATGATTAAAACTCATAATGATTATGAGTTCGTTATAGATTCGTTTGTTTCAAATGCCCTTTTTTCCTGGGACATTTTTATTTCATAATGCCATTTTTTATCACACTTGTGTTGCCACCAGTCACCGTGCCCGCAGCTAGCAACTGCTAGCAAATTTAACTTCTATTAGCTAGCAAGAACAATGTTAAAGTTATTCTGAATCAACCAACTAGAGTTAAAAAAAAAAACAGTATACAGTCATAGTAACTAACCTTTCTTTTTTCTTTTCTAACTACCCACTAGCTAGCTAGTGAGTTTGGCATCTTCACTCTCAGTTCAGGTCAGGTCAATTTAGAGTTACTTTGGTGGCATTTTCAAGAGAAAGACACAAAACTCTGTGACATAATCATCATCCATCATTATCATTAACAGCGACATTATGAAATAAAACCTGAAATAAAATTTGGATTTTTGAAATAAAAAAAAACTTAAATGTTAAATGTTGCACATTTGTTATTTGATAACATTTTTATAATAAATTCCTAATGTAAATTATTTCATATTATTTATTCAATGTGTTATTCATGTCAATATCTTTTAATTAATTTAATACACTTGGGAGTTGGGGCTCTATAATCTGTATGTATGTACAGTGGGTACGGAAAGTATTCAGACCCCTTTAAATTTTTCACTCTTTGTTTCATTGCAGCCATTTTCCAAAAATCAAAAAAGTTCATTTTATTTCTCAGTAATGTACACTCAGCACCCCATCTTGACAGAAAAAAACAGAAATGTAGAAATTTTTGCAAATTTATTAAAAAAGAAAAACTGAAATATCACATGGTCATAAGTATTCAGACCCTTTGCCGTGACACTCATATTTAACTCAGGTGCTGTCTATTTCTTCTGATCATCCTTGAGATGGTTCTACACCTTCATTTGAGTCCAGCTGTGTT
>NC_060154.1:26490430-26511063 GCF_021292245.1 Micropterus dolomieu
TGGTTGCAATCGAGGGAAAGATGAATGCGGCCAAGTACAGGGATATCCTGGACGAAAACCTTTTCCAGAGTTCTCTGGACCTCAGACTGGGCCGAAGGTTTACCTTCCAACAAGACAATGACCCTAAGCACACCGCTAAAATAACGAAGGAGTGGCTTCACAACAACTCCGTGGCTGTTCTTGAATGGCCCAGCCAGAGCCCTGACTTAAACCCAATTGAGCATCTCTGGAGAGACCTGAAAATGGCTGTCCACCAACGTTTACCATCCAACCTGACAGAACTGGAGAGGATCTGCAAGGAGGAATGGCAGAGGATACCCAAATCCAGATGTGAAAAACTTGTTGCATCTTTCCCAAAACGACTCATGGCTGTATTAGATCAAAAGGGTGCTTCTACTAAATACTGAGCAAAGGGTCTGAATACTTATGACCATGTGATATTTCAGTTTTTCTTTTTTTATAAATTTGCAAACATTTCTACATTTCTGTTTTTTTCTGTCAAGATGGGGTGCTGAGTGTACATTACTGAGAAATAAAATGAACTTTTTTGATTTTTGGAAAATGGCTGCAATGAAACAAAGAGTGAAAAATTTAAAGGGTTCTGAATACTTTCTGTACCCACTGTAGTTGAAGCAGTTAACCAGATTATCTGTGTTGTCTGACTGACTTTTTCATTAAAAAAAATGTATTTTTGCTTTTATCATTTCATGTCAGGCAGAATCAAAATTACATGCAAGCAGAGTAATTTTCATTTAATGTAATGGCTCAACTTATAACATCATTTTGCAGCCCTTTTACATTGATTCAATTGACAGTGGTGTACAACACATGAATGAATGAAATGAAATTGTGATTATAGGCTGCTTAGATAGGATGCTGCTCAGCATTAGAAACATTTTTCAATTTACGAGCTTACATCCACAGCTGGTGTCCTTAATACCAATGTAGTGTTTATTTCCTTCACTGAAACTATAGCAGTCGATGCCTAGAGGACTGACAGTGATTATTCTTTTCCAGTATAACCTACATGACCCTACATGATCCCAGCTTTGTTGGAGGGGAAGAGCCCTGGGACCTGGAAAAGAGGTATCGGCTAGGCAGCGAGGTTACCAGCCTGTCCCTATCCCGCTCTGATTCCTCAGAGAAGAACGAGCATCTGGACAACCTCAACCTCAACTTCAGGCTCACCAAAAGTATGAGGTGAGACCTTTCATGCAGCTGCTAGTAAAAATCTATGGCTTTATATACTGGTACTTCCCAACCGCTTGTCCTTTTGACACCTTAATATGAAGGCATGAGTGTTTAATGTTGAAACCTTTAGATCAGTTTATTGTTGTATTTAGCAAGTCCCAAATATATTGTTTATTTATTTATGGTTATCATTTAAGTAAACCATAGATTTATCTTGTGGCCCCTTGTCGGATTCCTAACCTGGAAACCACTAGTATACAGCACGCTATCATACTGAATACTGACTATCTACTTTGTTTTGTCTTTTCAGATGCTGCTTCAGGGCCTCCAAAGTTGCCACAATCTTTACTATCGTTGTTCTCTGCAGTGTAAGTGGATGTGTTGCTCTAGCATCATATTGTAAAAAACAACCTAATAATTAACTTAATAAGGAAATTAACTTTGTGCTAAAAATCTATACATTTTATTTTTTTTCAGAGAGTTAGATGAGAAAGTTTGTTGCTGGACTTAGCTTAGCTTAGCATAACGTTTGGGAGGAGGGTGAAACAGCTAGCTTGGTTATGTCCGAAGTTCAGAAACACACCCACAGGCAACTCTAAAGCTCATTAATAAAGCCTATGAAATTAAAAAAAAAAAATAATTTGTGGTGTTAGATGCTGGACATATTTCTTGCGTCTGTGGCTGATTTAAGAGCAACACTACAGGGAACAAAATACTCAAAATTGTTTTTACATTTTTCTTTGTGTACAGACAGATTAATGAGACAAGATACAATGTGTTAATTAGTGCGCTTTAGAAATGCTGGTATCCATATCTTTGAAGCTTAGAAGCCAGACTAGCTATTTCCCTCTGCCTTCAGTCTTAATTCTAGCCAAGCTAAATTCTTGCCCTGACACAATGGTATTCATTTATTTTTTAATTTTAATTTATTTCACACTCGATATTTCTGGTAGGAATTGTGTGGACTGAGTGAATAATATGTGGATGAATTTATTCTGGTTTCAGCTGTTCTTCAGTATGTATCCAGATCGAGACAACCCCTGGAGGATGTTGGCAGTCTCTTCAACAGACAGTTTCTGTATCCTCGACGTCATTGTTGATGCACATGGTATTTTATGTTATGTTCTGAAAGTAGAAGCAAAAAGGCGGGCTGCAAAAGGCCAACAGACCTTTAATCAACAGGGAGACGGGTCGGACATGATGCAGGTGTGTTTTACTTTGAGGGCATGCACTTACCGGAGAAGAAAAAAATACTTTGACAGGTTTTTTAAAATGTGTTTAATTTACAACGGTCTTCATCTTCCTTTAATCAGAGTGAATGCTGCAGGAGAAGATAAGAGGGAGGTAAAAGGGAGTGGTAGCAATCCTGGTGAATAAATGGTCCCTACTGCTGTGTATGTGTACTTCAATCTATGAGTCGTTATTCAAAGAGGGATGATCCTCTTGTCTTCGTTATGTTCTGAAAAGGACTCAATAGGAACACTGCACAATTTATGATGTTGCTTATTTTTATCAGTTCCAAAATGTCATCTCCAAAAAGTACAAAAATCCTTTCCTGTGTCCTTCAGTCTATGCTAAAAAAAAAAATGCAGTATTCTGTGTCAGTCTCGTATTCAAAATATCCCCGTTTTTTTCTTGACGTCCGTGTCCCGCAGCAATGAACTTGACAAATTTTAGAGACAATGCTTTGTTGAAGCTTCAGGTGGGAGGGCCTTTCACTGGAGGAATGATTGACCTCACCAATCAGGAGTACATACTGATCCAGGTGGAGCAGACGGAGCAGACGGGAGAAAGGAGGAGGAGGACTCAGCAGGTGAGGCCATCTATGTGATATATTTTGCTTTGCTGTACCATCTTTTGATTTGTGAAAGGCAAACTCATTTATCTTCTGCTGTTTGTCAACAGGTGACCCATAATTGGACCATTCCTCTACTTAGTGAACGAAGTGACCTGATACAGTTAACAAAAACATTTGAGATGATCAGCAGGTACCCAGAATACTGTATGACACTGTTGATTTGAACAGGTTGATGCTAACATGCATATTGGCTTCTTTGAATGGATGTTATTAAGGGAAGAAAAGGGGGAGGGTTATGTCATTTTTATTTTTGCTGGAGGGAGGGTTGTCTGACTTTTCTTTAGAGGGTGTGAGGCTGTGTGAAATGCTAATGTGAACATGTAAAATAACAATGCTAGCATTCTGATATTTAGCCGGTATATTGATTGCTATCTTAGTTTTGAATTTTAGCATGCTAATATTTACTAATTAGCACAAAACAGAAAGTATAGCTGAGGCTGATGACAATGTCATTAGTTTTACAGGTATTTGCTCGAAAAATGACAGCTTTGACATAAGCCTAAACAACTAAACAGGCAAATACACCAGAGTTTGTCTTTCACATGAACCAAACAGCTTAGGTGTGAAAGTATCCTTAAATTGTGTATGCTTTGGCTCTAACTCTCTAACCAGTTAGTCGTCATCCTTAAAATCTTGATTTTTTAGAAAGTAAAACATGTGTTTTAACGCTGCTGCTAACCGCAGTAATTTTCCTACTGTCCCTAAAGACTAGTAGATATACAGAAACATGAACACTTGTACAATGTAATGCAGTCAAATACAACAAGTCTACATTAAACACTAGCTCTGTGAGGCGTATTATATCATTTTCAAATAGAGGGAAACCTTCTACGTTTACCATCTGCTGTGTATATCTTAATTTATACATGCACAAATATTTTAGCTAAAGCCTTCACCAGTGTGCAGGTTCAATGATTACACCACAGTTTAAACATCCTTTAAGTAAGTAGTATCAGGTGGAAACAATTTGGGCATGGAATTACTTGTTGGCATTACATAGACCTAGATATTATGTAAAAGAATCAATGTTGTCAAAAAACACATTTATTTCTTACATAGAAATTATTTTGTAGCTAGCACAGGTCCTCTGAAAGTTTCATAAAATGCGTAGTGTCAGATGTACAAGAACCAATTTGTCATTGAGGCCCACTGGGAACAGTGAATTGAGTTTGTTCATGTCTTGCGAGTACTTTCTTCTCAAAGTTGCCATCTCCACGTCCTGCCATTACTTTTTCTGTCCTCATGCACTGAACATTATTAATTAAATGTCTTGCAATAGGTGAATTTATGTCACATACCGTTGAGTGTGTGGTGGTGATTTCTTGGACAGCATTATATAGCATTGTAAGGTGTTGTGCTGTTTAGCCTCCGCTGCTAGACTTCAACACATAAGCATTTCTAGTTTAGGAATTGATAATAGAAAGATTCTTTATTGTCTTTTTCCAAGAAAATTCATTGTCACAGTCTGTACAGAGCCTGACTTAACTACATTAAGACATCATGTCATCCACATTTATACACACATATATACACAAATACCTATACACATAGCACCTACACACATGACAGTCACTGCTGTGTTTTCTTGAGTGATGCAGTGGCAAACGGGGCAAAGCTCCTGCCATGGCATGCCCGTTTCCAGGCCAGGGATCTGTACCTACGACCAGATGGAAGCATAGTGAAGAATGGGTTGAGGGGGTGCCTGGGATCATATGGGTGTAATGGCTTTGCTGTTTTGGTCTGATAGACTGATAATGTTCAATGATAGAAAAACATGCACATCATCCACGTTGCTGTGCTGGATCCTTTCCCGCACAGTGAACCCATCGTCATCACGGTTCAGGCCTTCCTGCAGGATAATGAGGTGGTGCCGTTATCCATGACCCACCAGTCGCTCTACGTCAACGTGGAGACACAGGTGGCCATCGCTGGAATCATCCTGACTGGGGTCTATGTTCTCATCATCTTTGAGGTAAATTGCCTGTGATGCTTACGCTCTTCGGTGGATGATGAACGAGTTTGTTTTCAGTACAGTATCTGCTGCCTCATTGGAAATGTGTAACACGTACAACGGGTATTACAGCAGAGGAAGCTCTGATTTTACCCATATACCTAAAATACTGTCCTGAATTTTTGTGTGTTCATTTTGCCCGATTATACGAGTGAGTCGGTGCGTATACACTCACTCACTCACTCACTCCCACACTTGCACTGGTAAGGCCTTTTTCATTGAAGACATTTTGACATGTCATAGTATGAACAAGTGTAAATAATAATAAAATTAACAATGGCTCAGTTCCATTTAGCTGCTTCAGTTTCAGTGTCCCTGTATATTTCACGCTGCCTCACACTATCATGACTTACTGGGAAAAACACAGAGCCATTGTTAATGTTATTAGTAACGCCTGTACTTTTACTATGACAAGTCAAAATGTCTGGGAAACAAATTCTTTTCTGAAATCACTGATATATCCAACTTGGGGCTTAAAGGGTCACATGGCTTTCCATAGGTGTGCAAGGCCTGTTTACAAAGCATGTTTTTGACTTAATGCTTATTTATAGATTGCAAATCGTGTTTTAATCATTAACAAGGTGTTTAAAAAACGCATCACCTGAGGAATTCCCTATGATTCATATATAAATAACAAGAAATAAAAAGTTATTAATGTAACTTATTAACATATATGTGACAAGGCATTGATGGTTATCAATCAGTTCACACTTATTGATTCAATGTTAATTAATTACTTATTAGTTATGGTATTATTTTTAATTTCCCATATATTAGTTCTCATTACTGTGATGTGTTGCTCACTAGCCTCTCTCTTGACACATTAGATTTGAGCTCCCTGGATATACATCTGTAATTTTCATTCATTTCCAGTCAGTGTTTGGATTTAATTAGACAGGCTAATCTCCCCAAGTGCGACAAGGCGTGAACTCACTAAGCTGTGCCAGCAGGGGCAATACTATGGTGCGAAAGTCAACAGCGGGCTGTGAGAGATGCCTGCACTGTCACACCCTGCACACACTCTCATGTGCCATCTCTGTTACTGACAGGTCCGCATGCAGAGGCCATGATTGAAAGTCAGAGGGATTGATGATCAGATGATCATACAGTGCATGACCACTCAGACATCAGCTAGGTGTCATCTGACTTCAGCTCTGTCAGGTGTACATTTTGAATGTCTCACTCCCGTCTGCAGAGGAGATTTGTGTTTCTTAATCACACTTATGAGTGATCACATATGCTTCCTCTCACAATTAGGATATTATGATTTTCTCAAAGATAAGTTCATACAAAAGGACCTGTGTTCTTAATAGGCGCTTCCTTACAGTGGTCTAAAGGACAGAATCACAGCACAGTTTTCCTTTCATTATTCTTGACAAAGGCTCAGTCAGAAAAAGAGGTTGCCTTTGTTCTCCTTTATTCAGACAATTAGAAGTTTCTGAAGGTCTGTTGCCTGTCTGAGCTATTATTCACCTTGAGTGACAAGACCCAGTTTATTGCTGAGTTGTTTAGCAAGGTCAATATGCATTGAAGACGACGGAAGTTCTCTTCAAAGATTGTTCTTTTAGAACAGACACAGAATTAACCAACAATCTTTTTTGTCAGAATAAACCTGTGAAAAAAAACTGCTTTACATAATGCAAATACAATAGTTTTTATTTTTTAAACAAGATCTTCCACTTAAGCCAATACAAAGGCCACAGATCCCAGTTTCTTCACGAGGAACATTTGCCAGTATTGACAAAGTGACCTGCTTTCCTGTAATTTATTGCGCTGGCATGAATGTCAGAGGCACAGCTCTGATGTCTGATAACACATCCATGCTTATCACACAATTTTTAATAATGGGATGCATCATACATGAGTGTGGTGATGGAGCCTTGTGGAGCAGGGTGACTCTTACAGTAGCATGGAGTTGTTTGTAATCTCCTTGAAGTTCTGCATTTTTCGATATTTTACAGAAAAAGAAATGACAGACCATCATAGACCTAATGAAACATGGGCCCCAGCAACATTGTTTTGACTCATCTTTCCTTTAAAGAAAATAGTTGGGTGTTTTAAGATTGTCTCTTTAAATTACAGTGTACAGTTTGACATGCAGTATGGCCTTTAATAACAGATACAAAAAGTTAAAAACAAAACAACACCCACACCATGAGTAAGATAAAAACATAACATAATAAATGAATGATGATTGAATTAAAACGATTTGCAGCAGTGACTATAAAGTTATTCCACCCATGTGACTTAACCAAAGGTAATTAAAGCATTTGACTTGAATTCCAGATTTGTTATGCATGTAAATGGAGAATAATTGACTTAATGTGCCTGTTTGATTTGGGTTGTTCAGTTTTTGTGAGAGTGTAGCTCTGTGAATGAGAGTGAGAGAGAGAGAAAGATAGTGGTTTAATCTTTATCTAAATGTTGATATTTTAATATTGTAACCTTCTTCGATTCCGAGCCATTCAATTTATTGTTTCTGGTGAATCTTTTGAATTTTCAGATTGTGCACCGCACTCTGGCAGCCATGCTGGGATCGTTGGCAGCCTTAGCTGCCCTGGCTGTCATTGGTGATGTGAGTCTCTTTTACTCTTCTGTTTTAATGAGTGATGGCTAGAACTGCTTAGCTATTCAAACACTATACTTTTGTCAAAATTTGAGTTGCCAATCTGCCAGAAATTTCAGGGAACAATAAGGACAGCTTGAAATTAGACAGAAAGTTTGTTAGCTTAAAATAGTTGCAAGTTAGCTAGCAACCCTAGCTGAATTGATAGCAAGTCGTTGAGTGATATTACATGATGTGCATGGTAAACAGAGCTGGGTTAATTACTTCTTCCTGGTAGAGTTTCCCACTCAAAGGATTCAAAATGGCTGCCATGTCAATTAGGCCAGTTTCATTTTTGTACCAGAAGAATTTATAGTTTGAGATGTTCTTGCATTCACATACATACAGAAGTCATTAAAAAATAAAAGCCAAGATTTTAATTATAGATTGTCTGTAAAGAAGCTGATAGTTGGGGATGGAACAGTGGCTGAGACACATGCCTTTGGTGTGAGAGACCCAGGTTCAATTCCCCACTGTGACACATCCACCAACATGTCCCTGAGCAAGACACTTAACCCTTAGTTGCTCCAGAGGTGTGCGACCTCTGACATGTATAGCAAATGTAAGTTGCTTTGGATAAAAGCATCACCTAAATGAATTGTATAATGTAAATAATGTAATGTAGTTCTTTGTGTTGAAACAGCACTCAGAATCTATTGCAACAAAAAGAAGGGTATGCAATGAATGTAGGAAGGGTATCTAGTTCCTAGATTTTAAGGGTCAGTAAAGTATCACAAGTTGGAAAATAGTTTTCAAAGTTCCAACTTATGTAGGGAATGCACAGGTGTAATTAATAACATTAATTACGGGTTACGGTTTGAGAGTATTGACCCTGTGGGCTCACTTGGGCAATTCAGTGGAACAGAGCTATCGTTAGTGTTACACGTTCCACCTGTGCTCCTCCTGCTATAACAAGTCAAAATGTCGTCTGTGGAAAAAGACCTATAGCACCCAAAGGCAGAATCTGGGCCAGGAGGAGTTATAGCAGTGCCAAAACACAACAAAGTTACAGTTACAACAAATAAATGTGTTAAACTTGCCAGGAAGTTTAGCCCTGTACTGGAAATAGCAGTTTGCCACATTAACTAGGGATTCATTAATCTGACATGAAGTTTTTGACTTTTACCTTTTTGCTTTTTCTCCACAGATCTGATAATTGTTAATAAATCTCTGTCACATCTAATTATTTTCTTTGTCTCTCCCACAGCGGCCCAGTCTGGTTACTGTGGTAGAGTGGATCGACTATGAGACGCTGGCTCTCCTGTTTGGCATGGTTAGACCAATAAATCAAATTAATGATGAAATTAATTAAACTCTTGTGGACAGTCTGGTTTGTGAGATTTTACACAGAAGTATTATTTTATTTCATATCACCATCTTCACTTCCCTTTATGCACGTTCTATCAGTCTTCGATCAATCTATCAACTACTGACAGTGAAATCTGTTTATGTGGAGGCAAGTGAAATTGACAATATAAAATCTTGTCTCCATGGAAACAAACATTTCCTGTCAAGTGTCAAGAAGAGGATGTCTGAAGAGTTTCTATGAAGGCTTAAAAGGCTGTATTTCAGTTAAACCATTCTTTTCAGACACATTATAACTTCATAGCTGATCACATCTATAACAAAATATTATAGTAATCATTATTCACATTAAAGATAATTCTGCCAGATCAGTGATATGTAAATTTCTAAATTTCATATTGATGCATGACCACAGATGGTAGCTTCCTTTGGACAACTTCCACTGTCAACAGCTGCCACTGAAATGTTCATCTTATTCTGTGAAATACAGCAGAGGTGCTTTCTGAAAATATTCCAAACCTACAGTAAAGGCAACACATTTCAAAGACACCGTGTATTTATATGTGCTACAACAAACTCCATACAAAGCAATTATGTTAAACTATTTGTGTATAATATATATTCAGGTAAATATCACTCAATAACAGTTTGGAGCTATCACCACTTTTTTTGGACCATGTTCTTGGCCTTTGCACTCATTTTGCTGTGGTACCTTGACGGGTATGACAATAAAGTATCAGTGAAAAGAATGCTAGAATCCTGAAAGTTGAGCACATTGGTTATGTCTGTTTTACCGACTGCCATCTCTTACGTGAGCACCGACTTGTCGTCTGTGGTGACTATTTTTGAAATATGATCTTGTTACATAATGGTAAAAGATTTTTGTTTTTTAACAAAAATTTCATCTTTCTTCCAGATGGTACTGGTGGCCATATTTTCAGAGACTGGCTTCTTTGATTATTGTGCTGTGAAGGTGAGCAGGCTGTGCGATGGGTCCTAGTACCAACACAGAAAATAACCAAATCAATACAATCAGTAGAGAAAGTCTGACGTTTTGAACATGGGGGGATACTTTTTGCATGACCTTTGACCATGTGGAATATTGAGTGACGAGTCTATGAAAATAGCCACCCACTGGTATTTTAGAGTTGTCTCAAAGGCGACAAGCTTTGAGCTATTTCTGAAATTAGCACTAATACATGACAAGCCTGTAGTTGTTATGCTATGACATGACCAATATTTGGGAAGACCTTTGTAATCTAAGATGACCTAACAAGTTTGATGCCTATCTTTACATCCTGACTTTAAAGTACAGCACTGTAACAGGCTGACAAGAATGACATTTGTTTTATGGGAAGGTTCAGAAAACTAGGTCAGCACTGTCTATTAAAATGAGCCGAGTTTGTTTAATAGTTTGTTTTCTCCGACTGCAATTGCTCTCGTTGCGGACTTCAGTACTGCAAAGTTAATTTAGCTTTAACACAATAACTTTAGCTTAAGCCTTGCTGTACTATTGTGTTACGTGTATCCTACGAATAATAAAGGGATCCACATTCTCAAATAAGTCTGTTACTCTACAGTAGGAGATGAGACCTTCATCAAGGTCAACAGCTCTGGCATGCTCAGTTTTAATCCTGGATATTCGGTGTAGATGGCGAAGGAGGGCAAATGCCTTTGTCCTTTAGGTACAGTAGCACTCAGACAAGGAGAATAAATCGAGGGATCTTGCAGGTACATGGATTTAAGTGTGAGTTGGACAAGGGCAGGCACTCCAAATTAAAATACCTTCCCTGAGAACAGCTTGGCAGCTCTGATGTACTATTACATCCAAAAGGTGGTCATCCTGAGCCGCTCCCATGGGGCTAATACTTGCATATTAGCATTAAAGACTGAGTGTGAATCTGTGCGTAGTTCAATATGACATGGCTATTTTTGGAATCTGAATACACTGCCCTTTCTAGTGCTACTACTCATAATGGTAATTTAAGCATTAAAGTGCTTATTTATGATATATGACTATGACATTTTTGATGCTTTGAAAGGCTGAAACACATTTCAGAAGTGTCAGAACCCGTCCTCAGCAACACCACTCAATGATTACTTTGACTCGATTTTACTCATTGCCATTAACATTACCTCATTGTCCTCTTACTTCTCTCTGTAGGCTTACCAGTTAGCCAGAGGAAGAGTGTGGCCAATGATCTTCATCCTCTGTCTCATCGCTGCCATTCTCTCTGCTTTTCTGGACAATGTGACCACTATGATGCTTTTCACCCCTGTCACCATAAGGTAGAGTCTAACTGTAGCATTGTCGGTTTTTGTACAGATTAAACAAACCACATATAATTAACACAAAATTTAATTAGTAAGTGTTTGAGGAGCCAGTATGCAGACTTTGTTAACTTTGGACAGAGCCAGGCTAGCCGTGTATCAAGGTTATAGAAGAAGTTAATTAAATTTTTTTAGCTTTTTGCCTTTAAGTTAATGTAGCTAATCAGTGATGCATAGGTAGTAACCATACAATATTTCTAGTAAAAAATTGCTTTTGCTGCTAAAAGATGAGAATATACTGGAAATTATATTTTACTTGCCTGAAATTAGACACCCAATAAACATAACACAGATTTGGTGCTCTAATTTGTAACGAGGCCAGCGGGTGTATATCCTGTACAGCCTCGATGTGAAGGACTGATGTCTTTTTATATTCCTGCATTTATTTCTCCCACAAGCCGTCAAATCTAATCGGGGCTAAAGGGCTTTTCTGTCTCTATCTGATTTTACAGGTTGTGTGAGGTGCTTAATCTAGACCCCAGACATGTCCTGATTGCAGAAGTAATCTTCACCAACATTGGAGGGGCTGCCACAGCTGTCGGAGATCCACCCAATGTGATTATAGTATCAAATCAGGACCTGCGCAAAGAAGTAGGCACTTTCACAGCTCTCTGCCTAAACTTGCACTGATGTACTGTACCAGATCCGCTCGGTGTAATCTGACACATGAACCAGACACTTAGTAAAGCAAACACAATGCTCCTCATGACTTGTGAGCAACAGCTATTAATACGATGATGGGAAAATTGCTGTTTAAGCTGTACAGATGGTGTTGTGACAGGTGAATGACAAATCACCTGAAATGGATTCACGTCTCTTCTAGTCCTTTATTTATCTTTTTTGTATTCGCAATCAACTATTCCAGAGGGCGGTTGTTTTTGAATTGAGGCAGCAATATAAATGCTCCGTATAGCGCCTTTCTAGTCTTTTTGACCACTCAAAGTGCTTTTACACTACATCTACACACTGAGCCTAAGTGCTCAAACAGAAACTTACGTTCACACACGTGTGGAACAGCCACCAGGAAAAAAATTAATTATTAAGACTTTTTCTTATAGGTTATTTGTATTGATGAAGTTACTGTGTTTATATTGATTCATTGCCCTCTAGGCGGTGAAGGATTTTGTGAGTCTTTTTGCGCAAAAATGACTAAAAGCTACTTTAGCATTCAAGCACACAAAACCAACAATTCCTCTACAACAGGCTCAGCACAACATGGTAGTCTGAAACTGGCAAGTTTCATTAAGAAATCTAAGACTGTTGTCACCTTTACTTTGTTCAAATCTGCTGTTAATTAAATTAATCAAATATCACTGTTGTCAGGTGATATCAATTCAATGACAAAGAAAACATATTGTAAATTTTTACAGTTTGCTTTGAAAAAGTTTCATAAATTCAATGGTGACATTTAAGTTGGTCCTTGATGATGTACTAAATATCATTTTCTCTTTCTGGAGGTTGTGTTAATATAATACTGAGGTTTTCTATCTTCGTTGAGGTTGTTTTCCTTATATTAAAACATTAGCGTGGATAAGGATAGTAACATTGGGTACCCAATACATGTATTAAAAATATTTTTTATATATAGAGTGCTTTTCAAGATACTCAAAGACACTGTCGTTAAATAAAAGATCCTAGAGGAATGTGTGTTGCAAAGTCATGCAATTACTGTATCACCTTAAGGTGAGATTTTACGAGCAGGTGTGATGCTGCAGGCAGTTTTCTAAAGCCTTCATATTCCTCTTATAAGCTCTGACATTCAATACCTAATAAAGACTTTACAGTGCATACACACATTTATAGTGTACATACAGACAAGTATTTTATGGGTAAGCACTGCGTGAATGTAATCATCTGTGTTTGCTGGTTTGTGCATATGTTATCTCTGTTTAGCACAATCTCTTAATGTATTTATACAGTCGTGAGCTGTGACCCTGTTCAACCTTTATTTATGTTGATGTTGAGGTGATGAATGGAGATGTAGTGGCAGTGAAACCAATTTATATTTTTGTTGCTGCCATCATAAATCATAGGAATTAAAAATGTCAAACCAGTGGAGAAAGAGAAAGAGGTATCTGCCTAATGCTGTCGCATTAGCAGTCTTCCTATAGCCAAATGTTTATAAGATTTGACTTTAAATACCTCCTTGTGCAAACCTTTTTTAGCATAAATATAACTATACTATACTATACTATACTATACTACAGTATACTATACTTGCTCGCCTGCACCATTGCAGCAGCTTATGTCGGTCTGGTCTGGTCTTCTATGAGTGGCATGCTACTGTAGATCACACTGGAGACCCTTTCTTTGGTATTAGTGTCTGATTAAACTTGTGAAGGAGACAGCATCACTCCTGATGCAAGGATGTGTGAAACCATGTAACTGAACGCCTGGCTCGTTTCCTGTGGTGTACATCGCACTTGGTTGAGACCTTGGTGGCAATCCATGCCATACATCATCAATTTGCATCGCTGTAGCACATCATACCTGCATTTAAATATTAGTTTAGCTGACTTTGACCCTGGGACTAGAATGAAATTGACTTCACTGCCCACTTTACATTGTTATTCTCTCTCACCCCATGATATTTTGGAAAACTATTTAGAGGCAAGTTGTCCTCTATTGTACAGATTGTGACAAAAGTGATGTCAGTTAACAGCAGTAATAAGATATCGCTGAGTTAATCAGGGCAGCCTGTCACTGTCTGAAAAGGGCAATGACTTGTGGGCTCTTCTCATAACCTTCAGTCTTCTTATGCTCAGAGGGCCATAGTGCTACATCACTAGAAGACATGACATTTTCCCAGCTGCTTGATGTGGCATCTGTTCGCTGCGCGTGACATTTTCGCCTTTGCGGGTGCAGGCAGTATATTTGGTCTCCTCCGGTGTACAGTAGCTCCTACAACACCAGGCTCCCGCGGCCTGCTGTCCGTTTAGTCTTGGCTCAGTTTCCCAGGTGACCCAGTCACCAGTCATGTCTGGCCTCTGATAAGGACAGCTTGTGTGTGCATGCATGGTTTGCTTGCCTGTTTGTTTGTTTGCATGCTTGCTTGTTTTTGTCAAGGGGATTTTCATGAGAATTCCAGAGATAGAACGAACGGCACAGCTGTGAAGTGTGTGTTTAGGCGATTCTGTCCCTCATCAGAGTGTCCTTGTATTTGATTTGTTCCAGAGCAAGTAGCATGGCGCATACAAAATGTCTACCTCCTTTTTGGTATAATTTCATTGAGGGACACTGGTGACTCTCCTTTGCCAAATGGATCTCCTCCAACCAGTTAGAGGTGTCGTTGACACTGGCTCTGAAATATGGACACACCAGCGTCACAGTTTATGGCTGCAAACAGAGATACATTACAGCAGCAAACACGGACAAAACATAGATTCTGCTCTCTTGCGTGCTATAGAATAATTGGAACGATTGGAAAAATGTTACTAGGATTTAGTGGACTGAGATACAGAAACAAGATATTGCATTTCTTTGTTTTTTAGTTTTGGTTTCTAGTTTCTAGGAAGAGTTTTCTTTTACACCAGGCTTGCATGAGCAGCTATCCCCAACCCACAAGCCTGCCCTGAGATTGAGAGACTGAGAGAGCACGTCTCTTTGGAGGCGTGAATAAAAGAGTAGTCAGAGTTGTGCCGTATGAGTAACGCAATGAGGTGACATGGTGATGAAATAAGATTGTGACATCAAGGGAACATTTGCATCCAGTCTGCTGCACAATTGATGAGGAGTTTAACTTACTGCTGCACACCTGCCACGACATTCTTCATACTCAAACTTGATTTGATGCTTGATAGCTGATATTTCAGATCTTTCAGGTTGTAGAGAATAACTTTGTCTTTGTCATGTCCTGGTTTATCCTGCTGTATGTTTCATGTATCACCCCTCCTCTCCTCCTCTTTTTAGCCTTTGTTGAAACTTCAAATTGCAAATCCTGTAGAGGTCACTATTAACCAGTTTTATCACTATTCTTCAGACTGTGCAAGGATAAGGACTAAAGACAGGATACATCTTAAAGGCTTTATTTACAGGCATCATCATTTAGAAATTACATGCTATATAGATGATGTCATACAAGGACACATTACCAAGGATGTATCTGATAAAATGGTATTCTTTGGAAAAGATTAGCTCTCAATTTTGAGGACAACTTCAGCCGGGGGGCTGCTATTTCTTACTCATGCAGGAAGTAAGATGTGCTCCATGCCAAACTAGAGCTTGGTGAACATGGAAAAACCTTGAGGATGCAATTATCACCACACATTTGTGTGCAATAATCAAATTCTTTGCTTTTTTATGTCGTTCCTGCAGGCTGCTCTCAAATCTAAACTTTTATTGCTTATAATGTCACTTAATATAATGCCACTGTGTACATCTTAGCAGCTCTATTCTTTGCCAAAAATACAGAACTATAAAATCTAACAACAACAGATTAGTGGTTACACCTGCACCTGCTCACATCCTATCCCAGAGTTCTTCTTTGTCTCAGACAACGAACAGCCGAATGATGCTTTCTCAGAGGACCACATGACTTGTCTCACTGTGTCAGTATCATGCTGCATGCTGTTCTTTTTTTCTCATCAAAACTGATGTCTAGGCAACAATGCTAATATGAAATGAAATTGTTGTCTAACACATTCTGTTTCTTTGTCTTACAGGGGATTGATTTTGCCAGTTTCACAGGCTACATGTTCCTTGGAATATGCCTCGTCCTTTTCACCTCCTTTCCGTTCCTGCGGATGCTCTACTGGAACAAAAAACTCTATAACAAAGAGTCGATTGAAATAGTTGGTGAGTGCTGATATTTCTTCAAGCTCACATGGCTTCTGTTAAAAAAACACGTCTTTGGCCAAATCATTTTCTTTATATGTGATGATTTATTTTGAAAGGATGAATAGTGGCGTTCGGCAGGGGAGTTACGATGCTGTCATGGGACTGACATGTAAATTGTAGGATTGCTCTGGATGTGGCACAATCTAAAATCAAGTATGACAGCTTTTAATTATTATTATTATGAAGTGTATTAACTCGCTAAGAACATCAGTGCACATGCTCGCTACAGCGACTCACCTTCTTAGGTGATGTAGTGACCTCATAGAAACTTAATTAACTCATTATGGCCCCAGCCTTCTAACTCCCACACATGATGCATAGTGCCCTCTGAACTGAAGACTTCCCACAATACTGCATTCACATTGTCCTCATCAGATCACCCCGTTATCTCAGATTAAACATTTCTGGTTCATGGCGTGCTCGTTAATAAAATGGTAGCCGCGGTCATGATGTAATAGTTTATAAGTAGGTTTCCAGCTGCTTTTTGGATTTTTAAGCCCAATTTAGGTCTCAGTAAATGTGGCTAAAATTTTGTTTTATTATTAAAGTGCACATACTGCTAAATTCATCGTTTACTTTCACCTTTAGCCTCTTTAAGCACCTCAGCTCCATCAAGAGCCTGATGACTCACCCATCTCAGAATAACTCCTTGTTACTCTGATATTCAGTTGTTATCTTTGACTAGTTGGCTGTAAAAAAAACATGCTTCACTTGTCCAGAGAGCAGCACAGGACTACCCTCTTGGTTCCAGTGTCTTTTTTTAATTGTGCTATTGTAGAAAATATTCAGCTAATCTGGTACAGCACAGTTCTTGTATCTCTTTAATTACCCATTAACATAATTATTTGGCTATCTCTCAAAACCTTACATTGTCCAGAGGTAGAGTACGATCATTTAATAAGAATGAAAACCACAGGGTGTGTTTAGTTTGCATAGTAACTGTGCCCTTCATCCTAGAATTTATTTGCTGCTACTGTAGATCGTTGCATACGAGACCCCTGGGATGTAGATAATGGACAAACTAATATAACAGGGATAGTTGTTCTTCCAGAAACAAAGTCACCCCTTATCAGTACTACAGTACAATACTACAGTGGCCCCCCTCTGAGAAAACCTCAGCAGGAGCTCATTAAAAAAGAGACCACCAAGCCTCCCAGACGTCGCCACACCACTCCCATTTAAGGAGTAAGGAAGACCGACTGGTAGGAGCTATATTGTCACACGGTGCCCCAGGAAGGTTGAAGGAAGACACTGATGATCGCTGTGGTGACCAGTCAATGCAGGCCTGATAGCTCATCTGTAAATCCCACCCTGTGGAGTTTTCCGCTTCTCCCGCCAACCTGGCCTATCTAGGAGAGCATGCGGCTAAATCAGCTCAAAGCCCCCGCCACGACTGGTAATTGTGTGGATTCGCTTACAGGAATGTTTTTTTTCCTGTGCCAGTTAGATCCTATTAAGGTCACCTAGCAACCTTCCTGAAAAAGGATGGCACCTACTGATATCTACACAGGCGTCCAGCTCCCTCAAGCTGTATCTCTGCCTCAACATTGGCTTTTTCCTGAGCTGGTCAATGTGCCCATCGCCTGCTTGCATTTGTCCCTCTATAGGGGCTCACAGCATATTGACTGAAAACATCTTTATATCCCCTCAGTCAGCCTCAGCTCCAGGAGCTATTACCAACCAAATCCCCCACTATGAACATGCTACATACTGTTACTAAGCTTCTCCATTGTAATGACTGTGTGAGTCTATGTGTTGAAAATGTACTAAATACAGGTGGCTTTCTCCCCTGCTCTATTTGTCCTGTTCATCCAGAACTCAAGCACGAGATCCTGGTTTGGAGGCAGACAGCTCAGCGCATTAACCCCGCTAGCCGAGAGGAGACAGCTGTGAAATGCCTCCTGATGCAAAAAGTCCTCAACCTGGAAAGTCTGCTCCGCAAGATGATGAAAACCTTCCATAGGTAAAAAAACAACAACAAAACAGAAAACAGAATATATTTTTCATTGTTAAGAATGTTTTTATCACCTTTCACAGAAACACATTTTCTGTATAACTACACATTATAAAGACATTATTGGTGCATACTGTTTAAATGCGGAAAAACATTGTAATTATATGTAGTCTTTTTGTTTCGTAAAAAAAAAAAATAATAATCGAGGATGGAAGAACACAAGGAAGTCCAAGAATAGTTTATTTGTCCCCCCAGATGTAGCAATTATACCAAAAACAGAATTTCATACCCAATATGTATTCATAAACAGCAATTAGAGGCACCACTTTTCATGATCTAATTTATATTTTAAAACTCTTAAGAGAGTAATTAGTCCATACTTTTTTTGTTTATTGACACTAACATGGAATGAATATGAGATTAAAATGTTCCTGTTTCTGACAGCCAAATTTCTCAAGAGGATAAGAACTGGGAGCAAAACATTCAAGAATTACAAAAGAAGGTAGGCTTTCATACTTCACCTCAGAAAGATTCCTCACACACTGTGACCGTGGCGCATTGATGTTATCTCAATAATGAAGTTTTTTGAAACTTCGCTTGAGACAAATGCTGTCAGTGGTATCATAAAAGAATACATTTTCTCCTCCACAGCACAGAATAACTGACAAGGTCCTCTTAGTGAAGTGTGTGTCCGTCCTTGGTGTGGTGATCTTCATGTTTTTTCTCAACTCCTTCGTTCCCAGCATTCATCTTGATCTCGGTAAGCGTAGCACTATCTCATTATTGTACTCTTTTTACAGGCCCCGCTGGGTGGTTATAGGTTCTGTCATGTAATTATGAATGCAGCTTCCTCTGCCCTTGCATTTGAAATGAGCCTAAATAATGGGTTGACTAGTAAATGCAACCAACAATTTATATGGATACTGAGCTGCATTTAGAACAGTCACATGATATCTATGCATGTGCTACAATTTCAAAGCTGTGTTGAGGAAAAATTTCCAGCAAAACTACAATATGAGCTTTGATACAGTCTTTGAACTGATGTCTCTTTGTGAAGAGTTTCTTGGCAATAATACTGAGTTACACACATAAATTTGTGTACATATAGCTGAGTTGTAAAATCACCAGAATGCAGGCATGTGATTGGCAAAGGGCAAAAAAGCAGGAAAATATACTGAGACCACCCTGATTAAACTGGCGGCAGCTCTAACATGGAAGGTAAAGGAAACTCAAACAGCTGATCAGTGTCTATCTGTTGGAAACTGTAGGAAAAAGTTTGACATTTCATCTCTGGCAGCAGGCGGGCGTGTGCATGAGACGAGAATGACCGCGACAGTTTAACGGGATCACACCAGTCACACAGAAGCCGTTGCCATGGTTACCTCGCGGAGCGCTTGTTTGCCTGTCTGTTGATGAGGAGCGCAGAGCGACCCGCGTGAAAAGGCCTTATATAGCCTAAACCCTTTCACAACCATTCACAAGAAATTAATTAATAACGTGCCAAAACCTTTAAATTAAGGACGACTTAAAAAGCAACCATTCACACAGCAAAGTGTATATTTAGTCTACATGAGTGATCAATAGACAACAAAGTCAAAGTAAACATTAGACATAGCCTCTAACAAGCAATAATCAAAACTTTCCCAATTTATCTGATCCTTATTGTCAACTCAGTGTTGGGCAAGTTACTCAGAAATAATATTACCTACTAGTTACTTAGCATAGGTTATAGATCTACTCCTTAAAAAAGTAATATTAGCTACTCTACTTAGGCCCACTACTGGGTGATAGCCTATTATAGCGTGTTGTGTCCAAACAATAATGCTGCGATGATATGTTGAGAAGAAATCCGCTTTTTACTACTAGGCTATTCCTTCTTCTTCCTTTTATATCTATCTTTATATCTATCTTTCTTCATTATATTCACACACACCGCTTATTGCGTTGTCCACAACGCACACAAAATTTAGAACGGTGTCCTCTCACACATCCAACCGCAAGCATCCACACGGGATCAAACTGGTGTACCCTTTAACGCACACACAGACACACGAACTGACCAGCGCCCACAGTTTATGAGAAAACTCACCATATACAGTGGGTACGGAAAGTATTCAGACCCCTTTAAATTTTTCACTCTTTGTTTCATTGCAGCCATTTTCCAAAAATCAAAAAAGTTCATTTTATTTCTCAGTAATGTACACTCAGCACCCCATCTTGACAGAAAAAAACAGAAATGTAGAAATGTTTGCAAATTTATTAAAAAAGAAAAACTGAAATATCACTTGGTCATAAGTATTCAGACCCTTTGCTCAGTATTTAGTAGAAGCACCCTTTTGATCTAATACAGCCATGAGTCGTTTTGGGAAAGATGCAACAAGTTTTTCACATCTGGATTTGGGTATCCTCTGCCATTCCTCCTTGCAGATCCTCTCCAGTTCTGTCAGGTTGGATGGTAAACGTTGGTGGACAGCCATTTTCAGGTCTCTCCAGAGATGCTCAATTGGGTTTAAGTCAGGGCTCTGGCTGGGCCATTCAAGAA
>NC_060154.1:26511163-26516925 GCF_021292245.1 Micropterus dolomieu
CAACAGCATGTGAAATTGATTATCAGTGTTGCTTCCTAAGTGGACAGTCTGATTTCACAGGAGTGTGATTGACTTGGAGTTACATTGTGTTGTTTAAGTGTTCCCTTTATTTTTTTTAGCAGTATATTATTAGGATACAGAATTGATTTATTTTTTCATAATTTCTGTAAATACTCTGTGAGGGTTTGCTTTCACAACCAGGGGAGGACATTTTGACTGATATAAGGCTATAGTGCACGCATGCTCGGTTAGTATGGTCTGTGAAAGTAATATTCACACCAGTATTCAGTCATGCAACATCTGCTCACACCAGCAGGAACTAATGGAAATATTCTCTACTACGCTGCACTTTAAAACTTTTTTATCTGGCTCATACTGTATATTGCAAGTAAAACCCATATCACATCATAGATGGAGCCCCTGAGTTTATTATATGTATTTGGGGGTTTTGCTAGTCTTGTGTTTAGGACACCAAAATCAACTGAAATAATGTTCAGAAATGTATGCATGTTCAATTTCTTATTAAAATTATTTTGGAATAGAACTGCATATAAAAATTTCGTTCTGCCAGGAGATTTATAACGCTAAAAGCAGTGTATATTTTCAAGAATTTACAATCTATCTCTTTGCTCACAGATTCCAGTTCTCATCAACCTAAGTCAGGATGCGGATGTGAACCTGCCAATAAAGCCTCTCATCTTTGCCTTGGCCATGGGAGCCTGTCTTGGGGGTAAGCCTTTTATTTTTATCCTCTTCATAGAATAAAATAGAAACTGAAAATGTTGTATGAGACTGTTTGGTTTTGGGCTAAAACACACAACAACATTTCAGAGTTCCTTACAGTCACTGGGGACTTAATAGTTTAGGTGTGGATCTTTATCAATGGCCTCTGCTAGAAGGAGACATCATATGCTCGAAGTGACAGCCACACTTTGTACAGCTGTGTCACTCCCCGGGGAGGTCAGGCTGTGCTTTTTGTGAGAGCAGCTCAAGGCCCTCAAAGCCTGCATTATTCAGGCTCTACCACACCACAGCGGCCGGCCCTTCAGCACAGTGTGGCTCTGTTTGGGTGGGAAGGACACAAAAAGAGAGAGAGAGAGAGAGAGAGAGAGAGAGAGAGCTGTCATAGTGTTTCAGTTTAATCAACTGCACTGTGACAGGTCCTTATCGATCGGCAATATGATGTTGTCCCCCCGCCCAGCTCCATCCCCACACTGACACCTTTTGAGATGTGAGCAGTATCGAGCGGCAGGATGGATACGCTCCCTGACTGTCAAAGCATTGCCTACAGTAGATTAAAAATAGTTACACTTTATACTAGATTTTGTTTAAAATACTGAACGATTTGATGATGATGATGATTCTTAATATGATTGTTAACATAGCAGTGTATAAATGATACTAATACTTTTCCCTGGTAACCATGCTCATGACCTACGGAACTAAATCTTTTATGTGACATTGAACTTGACTGATACATATTTTTTAAAGTTAGATTTCTATTAACAGTTAATGTTGTTTTTCTGTCTGTTTAGGAAATGGCACATTGATAGGAGCATCTGCCAATGTTGTGTGTGCCGGAATCGCTGAACAACACGGCTACGGCTTTTCCTTCATGGAGTTCTTCAGGTAAGGCCTGTCTCACCTTAACAGCACTACACGTAACATAACAAGCAGTCAGAAATAAGAAAAATAAACACTATGCTTTAAAATCTTGCTCCAGAAGTTGCTTTGCAGTTTGTCTCATTGGGTGATGTCAGACATGTGCATCTCTGCAAATCTTGTACCATAGGCTGTACTGCCTTAAGGGGTATTTAAATGTTAATGTCCATCATATGCTACGATAGGAGATGCCAACAATGTGTATTATATTGCCTGGAAACATTTAGAGAAAAGCCAAAGTCTCACAATTCAGATCCTGAATTGCAAATCTCTGCGTTTCCCCAGAGTCCTGTCATTTGAAATGTGTATGATGTGGCAGAAGCTGCTCCTCTCTTTGAGGGGGGGGGGGCTGCTTGAATTCCGGGTCATTTAGTGAATCGGTTTAAGCAGGATTTTTAAGGGTTACCACCTGAACTTGGGATGTAGACAGCAGGGGTACCCTTCTGTCAGTGAAATAACTCCAAGAGACAACCTGGCAGACATGAGTTAATGTCATCTGGTCTGGGAAGTGATTTCAATTTGTTTCCTCTCCACTGACACTGTTAGGGAGAAATGTTGACCACAGTGAGGAACTCAAACTGTAGCAAAATGTTCTCTGATACTGAAACACTCACAGGGAGCTTGATATGAGAACTCTCTGGTGAACTCAGTGGCCAAAAATGTCATTACATCTCAAGCAGGATCGTAAGCAGGGTGTCTCCCAAGTTACCACCTGCTCACCAGTAATTGTCGATCTTGTGACGTAACAGCCAGACACACTTTGCGAGTTGCTTGTTGGAGGAGTGGAAGTGGTCAGTGATGTTGAAAGACAGATGAATCTGTCTGTGAATCTGATTAGGTTTAATATGCAACCGCTTGAAAAGAGCATGTCCTTTGGAACTACTAAGTGTGTTACTATGTAATGATGAAAGAAGATTGGGCGAGACCGTTTCTTGTGGGATTTTGTTCGTCACCAGGTGGGACTTACTTGAAACTCTGCTTTGTGTACATTCCTTCACTGCAAAACCACCATACACTCTGTGACTGAGCCGACGCTGAGTAGACTGTACATCAAAGAATCATGTGCTGAATGGTCATTTATCTGTAATTCTGCCTTCCTTTGCAAATTTAGGGTTTTGTGTTAGCTGTTTATATTCATAGCTTTTTTAACCACACTAGGGCCTAATCCCAATGTCCACACTCACAGACTTTGAGGCGCGTTCCTGGTAAGTCTGGGAGGGCTTAGGGCTGTCCCACTGTCAAATCGTCAAGTGCGCGAGGACATTTTGAGCCCTTTTTGAACCCTTTGCGTAAGTCCGCATTTCTGCAGACTTTGCCTCAGGGAATCGCCCACAGTTCATAGCGGTATGACGTGAAACACAGGGTTACCAGGGGACACGAGATAAATATCACGGCAAATCTGCCTTATAAGAGGAGAAGAAGAAGAAGAAGACGAAGAAGAAGAAGAAGAAGAAGAAGAAGGGTAAACAAACAAGCATGGAAACCAATTGTTTCCAATTGATTGTTGCAAATCCGCATCACACCGCTTCCATTCAGACTGCAGCCGAGATAATACGTTTTCATATATAATTGAAAAAAAATTCAGGCGTCAAGGGGTTAACCACAGCACCTGCTTTATCACGGCAGACTGGTCTCTGCAACTGAGGAAAGTACATCTAAGAAAAGCAGGTGTAAAATCAGACGGAGAGAGACTATAGCAGTGAGGGAGAGAGATGGACAGAGTGAGAGAGAACTTTAAAGATGCATTATGAAGTTACTTTACTGAAGCTCTGCTCAGCACTAATTACAGTAGTGTTGTGCCCTCACATCATTTTAGTTATGTGATTTTAACTGAACAGAAGATATGGTTTCCTTGAGGGAGATCTTAGAAGGATGCGACCATCCATCAGTCAATCAATAGCCAATAAAAGACCCATTAGTGTATTATCTGTGCTTTGTATTGCATACGCTCAGCATAACACTGCTGTGTGACTTGAGTTTTCTCTGGTTAGTTGCTCAGAATTTTCAACAGGCTCCATTAGGATTTTGATCTTTCTTAGTTTCCTAAAGCATGAGGAGCGGAGAACAGGTAGTGAGATTGTGGCTGGTGCTGGTGAAAGAAAACAATAACAATAGTTGACCCTTGGTGTGAAAAAAACCCTGCAGTTTCTTGTTTCCTTCTCACTCTAGTTCCAGTAAAAGACAATGACATAATTGGTGGAAATGTCATCACAGTTAGTCATTGTACAGTACAGAACATTGACAAATTTGTTGTTGCACTGAAAAGACTCGGGGCTGTCCATCTGCATGGGATTTCATTGAAATGGATAAGAGCAGTTGCAGCCTGTCATCTCTACCTCTCTCACACTGTAGCCGTATTTACAGTTACTGGATAGAAGCAATGCTCTCGGTTGAAGCGCTTCCTGTAATTGGCTGTCTGTGGCAAGGGTCACAGCTGTTCGGAGAAACAGGTAAGGGGAGAGAGGTCTGTCTGCGACTCCAGGCAGCTGGGACTGACTAGTGCTGTATCAGGTGGTTAAATTCAGGGCCCAGATGGGCCCACAGGGACATGATGCCTTTTTGATAGACCATCACAAAGGAAAATGAGTGGCCCTGAATAGCTAAGCGGTTAGTTAGTATGGTCCCTGTTGCTTCCTTCATACCTCTAGGCCCTGATTATCCTCCTGTCCTCAAACCACTAACCTGGGGAGCACGACAAAACATCAACTCTGTATGTACTGTATGGCAGTCCAGCTCGACAGTGTTTGAGACATTGTGCTCACATACTCAGTGTGAAATAAAGCTGCTGTCATTCTACAGAGAATGAAATAGTATAAAAGACCACAAATAAAATAAAAACAAATGAAACACATTTGAAACATTAATAAAATACTTAAGTGTACTTAAGTAAAAGTACAGAAGTGTTATATTAGCAAATATATTTAATATCATTAAGTCTGCAGAAAAATGGCCCATGTGACTGATATACAGTTTTATTGGTGCATGAACAGCATTTTATTGGTGTAGCTGGTTGAGGTTGAGCTACTTTTAACTACTTTATAAACAATTGGGTAGTTTAATCCAGTAATTCCTAGTTTAGGGGTCAGGCCCCCTCAAAATGATGATGACCAAGATGGCGCCGCCTCGGGATTATGCTCCGTAGTGCTTTTTGTGTTTTTGTTAATTAACGCTGTTTTCTGCCGTCCCCCTCTGGTAACTTTTACCAGAGAAGAGCTCTTAAACATTGGACTTTCAACTGCTCATACTATTGCACTGCTCTTTATTGACCCTGGAACTTTCCCGGAGTTACTAGTTGGAGGAGAGGCAGCTCTGTTTCGGATCCTTCGTAAACGGTGCAGGGGAAAACGTGCAGGCGTGCTGGTTAAGCTGAGACAGCGGGGATTTCGTACTGCGCTCCCTTAAATCCACCTGGCGAATGTCCGCTCTCTGGCCAATAACATGGACGAACTGCTGCTCCTCAACAGAACCAACTCGGACTTCTGCAGATCTGCTGCCCTCAGCGCACTTCACCTACCGGGATTTAATCTCATCCGCGCGGATCGCGAAAGGGAGCTCACGGGAAAAACACAGGGAGGCGGTCTCTGTTTCTATATAAACGAAGGTTGGTGCACAGATGTCACAGTGTTGAAGAAATCATGCAGGCCTCACCTAGAGACATTATTTATAAACTGTAAACCGGTTTATTCAACGCTGGAGAAAACTAACGTGGAGAAAAAACATCCAGACTCCCTGCTCATAGTTCTTGGGGACTTTAACAAAGCAAACCTCAGTCATGAACTTCCAAAGTACAGACAGCATATTAAGTGTCCCACCAGGGACACTAACACACTGGACCACTGCTACACAACATTAAAGGACACCTATCGCTCTGTTCCCCGTGTAGCCTTGGGACTCTGATCACTGTCTGGTTCATCTTATCCCGACACACAGGCAAAATCTGCTAAACCTGTTGTAAAGTCTGTGAAAAGATGGACCAACGAGTCAAAGCTGGAGTTACAGGCCTGCTTTGACTGTACTGACTGGAGTGGTTTTGAGGCTGCAGCCACTGACCTGGACGAACTAACTGACACTGTGACATCTTACATCAGTTTTTGTTAGGA